>NC_061867.1:23252887-23468115 GCF_907164915.1 Impatiens glandulifera
ATATTGAGTTAAATTAGTAAAGTCACATTTTTTACGTAATTTTATATTTTAGTTTTATATAATACTCGTGCCAAATGTAAGGGTTAAATGCTAATATATATATAATATATTCTAAAGTAAACAAACAACACATTAATCCAGATATATAATCAATGTCATCAGGTTTTTTCTCTCTCCTCTCCCCTACTATCTTTCTTAATTAAATTTTGTTTTCCATGACTATATATATATATATTTATTTACCATATAGTATCTAAATTATTACCTATATTAATATAAAAATTCAAGATATAAACAATTTCTTTTTATAAATGCATATATATTCATAATTTTTATATTTATTATATATATATATATGTAAATAAGTTTTTTTTTTTTTATAAATGCATCTATCTTAATAATTTTATATTTATTTTGTTACCTTATATATTATATTATTCTTCATAATTAACCTTATATAAATACATTTGATCTATCATACATATTTTTTCTCATCATATATATATATATATATATATATATATATATATATATATATATATATATATATATATATATATATATATATATATATATATATATATATATATATATAATATTTTTTTATGCGTATAAATAATAATTTTTATACATTCTTATCTGTGCAAATACACATAATTCATGCTAGTTTAAATAAAATGAGTTGATAAAAATATGTTTGGTCATATTTATTAATAATTAAATAAAAAAATATTGAGTTAAATTATAAAGTCACATTTTGTAATATTTACTCGAGCATTGGAGGTTTCTCGTCGTGAGTCATGCTTGCTTGCTTCGAGTTGTTTGAGTGTTGAGACTAACTGCTCTGATACCAATTAATAGGATCGGAATCGCCGATAGAGAACTATGGTTCGACTAAAGGAGAACGCTTACACACACAAGTGTCGGTATTAATTTGGTTAGAGATTAATATTGATCTCAACACTACACAAACTGTCACATACTCTTGAACCGAGTTTATGTACGGAAGTAGTTTGTTTCAACTTGAAGCAACACACACAACTTGGACAGCAATATGAAAGAGTGAAATGGAGAATGATCGGTTTGGAAGATGCAAAAAGAAAATAACACAAGACACAGTATTTTATGGATATTCGGAGTAAACTCTCCTACGTCACCCCTTCTTCTCAAACCTTGAGAAGGATATTAACTAAGAATATTCAATCACACTTTACAATATGTGGAATAACCGATGCTTATTTACAATGCTCACTACTTACACATAATACAATGAGCTTGTAATACACTTGACACACTTTTACAACGCCTTAGATAGTATATGAACAAGAATAGTTTGAAGCTTTTAGGTTGTAACTTATATATATTCGATTGTTACTGTATTGGTGTATTTCTCTCTCTATATGTATATATCAGCAAAACACTTTTTTTTCATTTGTTCTTCAAGCTCCTTAAGAAGTGAAATATGACAACTGTCATATTTCTCTATCTCAACGGATATGTGCATTCGCCTTTTGATCCTTGATTCTAATTGGTTGGTCAAGATGTACAACCTAGCATTTAATGTATTTGATGTTTTCCAAGGAGCAAATCAACATGATATATTTGTCTTCTACCAATTTGGTTATTTGGACTAATGAGACAAGTATCTGCTCCAAGTTGACTTATACTAAAATGACAACTCAGACTTTCTCAGCAGACCTCTACTTCCAAAGTTTTTTCATCAGACTTATATTAAAATAACAATGAAATCTGCTTTTCCAGACTACTCATAATGAAGTGCCTTATATAATGCTAAAAGCATTTATTAACCGCAGCTGAATGCAATAATGACCAGAGCTCATTTAATATTGAAGACAATCATCAAATACTAAATAATTTAATTAACCGGCCATGCTTCATTAAATACGGTTGAGCCGATCTTCACTATAGAGCATTAGGTGTCGGTTGACGCCTACATGGAAATTTCGGTATTTTGCTCAGTTTCCCTGCTGAAATAACAAAACTAGGAAGAGAGTGATTACCACTACACTATAACACCTTATTATTATTATTAAAACAATTAAATATACTTGATATGACTTAACAGTTTAACATATATATTTATTTGAATTTGTTATCTATTCATTATTAAAACTTTACAATTATATTTTAACAATTTTTCCCTTTGTGATATTAATTTAAATATTAAAAAATTGTAATTGTTGTCTTCTAAGTTAATTAACATATTTAAATAATTAATTAATATTACTACTTAATTAACTCATTTTTTACTTATCAATTAATTATGTAATGCACGGTTAAATGTTAATATATATAATTGACAACTTAAAATAAAACTATTCACAATAATCAACGTCATCATTGAGGTAATTTCTCTTCCTAATTTATCTATGTTAAATATTTTATCTCAACTACTATATATATTTTTTATCCTAATAATATATATATTAGATACTTAACCTTTTTTCTCTCTTCATATATATATATATATATATATATATATATATATATATATATAAATAAATGATAAATTTGAATTAATTATTTTATAATATATATAAATTATATATTAATCTATATATATATATAAACACAACCATATTTAAATATTAATTTGTGATATATTTAAATAAATAAATTCCTCCTCTTATACAATACATATATAGATATATATATGAATAAGAAAATAAATATAAATGAATTATTAGAGATATAAACTTTATATGATATACAAATTTTTGAATTAATTATTTTTTAATATTAAATATATTTATATATAATTTTTATTTAACTATATATTAAATTAATTTTAAAATAATGCTTAAAGACAAGAAGTAGGTCAAGTTGTCACCTGTATATAATTCATGTCAATATTTTCCTCTTTCATACTCACTCTTTCTTAATTATTTTTTTTATTAATATAGAATATAATATATATATATATATTTTTTCTTACCCTATATCATGCTAAAAAAAATATTTATTTTAATATTAATTGAAGATTATAAACAATTTTTTTTATTATAAAGCACTTATTTTCATAATTATTTTATATATATATATTAAGATTTATCATATAAAAAATATTTGAGTTAAATCATAAAGTCCACATTTATAAAGTAATTTATTTTTTAATTTTATATTATTACTCGTACAAATACTTGTATTAAATGTTAAAATACATAATTACTACTAAAATATAAAATCTTCACAATCTTCCACCATTATTATATGTAATTTCTCTTTCCTAATTTATCTATCTTAATTATTTTATCTCTACTATAATATATTTTTATTTTTCCTAATATACATTTTTCTGAATTTTTCTTACATAACTTATTTCTCTCTCTATATATAAAAATGATAAATTTGAATTATATAATTACATATTAAATATATATAATAACATATTTAAAAATTAATTTGTGATATATTTAAATAAAAAAATTCTCTTTATAATACAAAATATATATATATATATATATATATATATATATATATATATAATGAGAGAGAAAATAAAATATAAATTAATTATTAGAGATATAAAATATATATATATATATTTTGAATTAATTATTTTATAATATTTAATATTTAATATATATATATATTTATATATATATATATAACAAAATATTTGAAAATTAGTTTTGTGATATAATTAAATAAAATAAAATCTCTCTTTATATTCAAATATAATGATAGAGAAAATAAAATATAATTTATTATTAAAATATAATATATATGTATATATAAGAAGAAAGAAAATAAAAAACTTAATTAGAAAGGAAAAATTAATATAATACATTTTAGGAGAGAAAAACGTTTAATATTTATTTTTAAATAATTAAAATAGTATTAATCTTTTATTTTATTAATAAATTATAAAAGTTATATTAGTTATATATAATATATATATATATTATATATATATATTATATATATAATATATACTATCTATATATATATATAATTATATATATCTATATTATAAAATGAGGAGAGATAAAATAAAAAATAAATTAATATTAGAGATACAAAATGATTAGTATATATTCTATATATATATAATATTATATATTATATAATATATATATATATATATATCTAATATATATTATATGAAGATTAAAAGAAGAATATATTATTAAATAAAAATAAATTCTCTCATTATATAAAATATATATATCTTATATATAATTATAAATTAATTTCAACAATCACAAAACAACAATCAACAAATGGTATAATGATTAAAGTGTTCATCATTCAATTTGAGTTATGTCTCAATTGATGCCGGATTTTTGAGGGCATAAAAATGTACAAATTAGTTGGTATAATGTGATGGATAATAACATATTTAAAAAAATATATATATACTGTGAATGATTTTGGTTATTCATTTAAATATAAACCCAAATCTAAAGTTAATTGGTGGGGTTTATAAGTTATACTATATATCTTTTTTTTTAATCTTATATTTAAAATAATAACTAATACATATTTAATATTAAATATTATATATATAACAAAATATTTAAAAAATCATTTTTGATATATTTAAATAAAAATAATTTTTTTAATATACAATATATATATGTATACACATAATTATAAAACAATTTTCAATAATAACAAGTGATGTAGTTGTAAGGTGTTCACATTTCAAATTTGAATTAGGGTTCGAGTCATAGTTGATATTGATTTTAGTGCGATATTATAATATTAAAATATGATATATGCGTGTGTGGATTTGAGGAATTAGAAGATTATTGATCAAAATTCCTAAAATGAATTTGTTCGTGCATAATGTTATAAATGAGGTTTATGTAATGGCTGAATATGTGGGTGTGAATTTGAGGAATTAAATGAATAATCAATGAAAATGTCTTAAATGAGTTTTTTAATGCATAATACTCAAGTGAAGTTATGTGATGGTGGTATATGTGGGGTGAATTTGAGAGATTAGGAATGATGATCGATAAAATGTTTAAAATGCTGGTATAATGTGATCGATTATAACGAATTAGTAAGGGTAGACGGGTCGAGCGATATGTTAGACAAAATGAACCAGGTTAATTCATTTAAATATAAACCCAAACTAAAGTTTTGGTGGATATAAGTTATACCATATATATTTTTTTAATTATATATTTATTATAATAATTCATACATATTAATTATTAAATATATATATATATAACAACATATTTAAAAATTAATTTGTGTTATATTTAAATAAAAATAATTCTTTTTTATAAACAATATATATACATACATACACATAATTATAAAATAATTTTAACACAATTAAATTGCGTGATTGTTAAGTGTTCACATTTCAAATTTGATATTAGGGTTTGAGTCAGTTAGTGTGTTGATTTTAGTGAGATACTATTAATATTAAAATGTGATATATGCATGTGTGTATTTGAGGAATTTATATATCAAAATACTTAAAATGAATTTGTTTAGTGCATAAGGTTCAAATGATGTTTTGTGATGATGGAATATGTGGTGTGAATTTGAGTAGTGGCGGACCCAGAAAATTTTCTCGGGGGGGCCAAATACATAGTAACGTAGAATTTTTTTTGGCGATCAAATAAATGCATTTTTTAATTAAAATTTTACTCGGTAATTACATAAAATACTAACAAGCACAATTACAAAATACTAACAAGCACAATTACTAAATTATTCTTGTCCATGAGTCGGTACAAAAAGAAGACAAAATATCTTCATACGTTGACTATACCAATCAATCAATTCAAGAAAATTACCTTTATTTGATGACTACTTGACTCATCATGTCCTCGTAAAGGTAATCCTTGCCTCAATAGAAAGCGTGTTACATCAAACATTGTTGTTTAAACGGGTGCGATAATTTATTTCTATATCACGACTATGTGTACGTAAAACGTTTCTCATGTTATGTCTTTGATCTTGAAATGATTCAAATTGATTTCTAGCTTCATTATGACAACTATTTGAAGTTCCCATATGTCAATTGAATCTTTTTAATGCCTTTTTCCAATTTTTGTATTCATCTCCTATAACGGTAACATCTACGTTTTTTCTATTTAAAGGCTTTAAAAAGATAACACTAAAAACAAAATGATGTATCTTTTGATATGCTATGTTCTAACCATGTATATTTGATCAGTACATTAGACTCATTAGTAGGCTTATTAATTGATTAAGAATGCTCATGTGATGTAGAAGTAAAATTCGTTTATAGAACATCTCCATATTCTATATCCTATATAAAATAAATAACTGAAAATAGATATGTGTCATACCTAAGCCCCTAAATAAATCTAACAAATACATTTATTTGTTGTAATAGTTTAAAACTAATTTAAAATTAAGAAATATAAAATAATATTTTACCGGCAGGGTTTGAACACCTGACCTCTATTATGGAAGGTAAACTCCAAAACCAGCAGGATAAACCTTATTTGAAATATATATATATATATAAAATATCTTAAAACTTTTATGGTTGGGGAGGCCCGGGCCCCCCAAGGCCCCCCTTGTAGGTCAGCCACTGAATTTGAGGGATTAATGAATAATCAATCAAAATGTCTAAACTGAATTTGTTAATGCATAATATTCAAAGTGAAATTATGTGATAGTGGTATACTTGAGTGTGAATTTGAGGTTTAAGGAAATGAATTGATAAAAATGTCTAAAATGATGGTATAATATGACCAATAATAACGAATTAGTGAGGGTAGAGGTGTGTTGAGCGATGTGAGGTTATTTAAATCTTTATGTTAGACAAAATAAACCGTGGTTTATACCCACCATAAGTTAATGAGTTAATGGGTGGTATAAATTATAAAAAGTATATTTTTTAATTATATATATATATAATAATAACTATTACATATTACATATTAATTATTAAATATATATTATAATAACAACATATTTAAATATTAATTTATGATATATTTAAATAAAATTAAATTCTCTTTTTATATAAAATATATAATATATATATAACAAAATTGTAAAATAATTTTAACAATTCAAGTGGTGTAGTGGTTAAAATGTTCAAATTTCAAATTTTGTAATTAGGGTTCGAGAGTGATATGATCGGCTTTTAACGATAGAGACGGGGGTCTGACTATTGATGAAGGCTTATGAAAAACGATTTGAAGAAAATCTTGTTAAAGAAATAATTCGTTTTCTATTCTACACAACCCTTGTAAACACTTGAAACAGAATCAAGACGGAATTGTTTACTTAGGTTTGAATCTCAAGATGAAGAAATAGAAGATGACAGAAATGAAAAGACACAGCAGTTTGTTTATGGATGTTCGGAGCAAACTCTCTTACGTCACTCCTTCTTCCAACCACGAAAGGATTCACTATAATATGATTCAAATCAAATACAGTTTGCACAACACTTAGCTCAATATTGAACAGAACACACTCTGTTCAATTTACAAGATGAAGAATATCACTCAGCTAATGGTGTTTTTGATTTTAGCTCTCTCTAATTCACACACAGTACAATCAGGAAAGCAGCTTCACAGTATGAATATTCAAAAGCTTGATTTCTCTCTCTCTATAATTCCAGCAAGCAAGATGATCGAGAGATTGTCGAGTAGTCGGTTGTCCGTTGTCCTTGAGATTTGATAAATACTGGGTAGAGACTAATGGTAGAATCTTTAGATGATACATGACTCTCTTCCATTGGAAAGCCTCCATTGTACATAGTGGGTTTTAAGCATAAAGATCGTGGCCATACACCAACTGTAGTGCGTGAATATTCCATCAGAGATGTACCTGCAAAACAATTAATTATGGAGGGAAATTCTCTTACGTTGGCATTCGTTAGTTGGTTGCAAGTAGCTATCGTACAATCTTCACTAGAAAGTGGAGCAGGAAGTAGAGTACAACTATAGGACGTGGGTAGGGGCGTGCTAGCTTCAAGCATACTGCTTAAGCATAGCATTAGACGTATTTCTGTTAGACGACATCGTCTAATGAAATTAAACTCCCCCGTCTAAGAGAAGAATCCATTAGACCGCCTGGTCTAATGGGAATGACTACGTCTAATTACAATCACTTCAGACTAATCTGAAGGAGTTAGACCACACGTCTAACTTTCACCAATTAGACTTCACGTATAACATTCACAAACCATTAGACTGCACGTCTAACTCCACTGAGTTAGACTGCACGTCTAATTCCGGTTCTACTTCAGACTTGTTTATAAAGGAGTTACATTACACGTCTAACTTTCACTTTCTATTAGACTGCACGTCTAACTCCACTGAGTTAGACTGCACGTCTAATTACGGTTCAACTTTAGACTTGTCTGAAGGAGTTAGACGTTTACGTCTAACTTTCACAATCCAATAGACTGCCCGTCTAACTCCGGTGAGTTAGACTGCATGTCTATTCCAAATATTAGACTGGCACGTCTAACTCCGCTGAGTTAGACTGCACGTCTAATTCCAATTATATTAGATTGCACGTCTAACTCCGTTGAGTTAGACTGCACGTCTAATTCCAAATATATTAAACTACACGCTCAACTCTGCTACGTTAGACTGCACGTCTAATTCCGTGTTCATTAGACTGCACGTTTAACTCTGTTGAGTTAGACTGCACGTCTAACTCTGTTGAGTTAAACTGCACGTCTAATTACGTATATATTAGACTACACGTCTAACTTCACTGAGTTAGACTGCACGTCTAATTACGGATACATTAGACTGCACGTCTAACTCCACGAGTTAGATTGCACGTCTAATTACAGATACATTAGACTGCACGTCTAATTCCATGAGTTAGATTGCACGTCTAATTACGGAGTCTATTAGACTGCACGTCTAACTCCGCTAAATTAGACTGCATGTCTAATTCCTCTAATTAGGCTGTACGTCTAACACCGCTTAGTTAGACTACACGTCTAACTTCGCTAGTTAGACTACACGTCTAACTCTGTGCATCTAATACCAAATCGGTCTAATGAGTCTCATTAGAACCAAGTCTCATGAAATATGATTTCGACACACCTGCATCAAAGCACATAAACCATTTCATCATCAAAATCCCAATGGTTAAATTATTTCAACACTTAGTCAAAATAATTTGACTCAACAATTTTCCCTTTTTGATGAAGAAATTTAAAACCTGCATATATATAGAAAAATACGCATTCATCATATAAATAAACATCTGTTCACTTACAGCAAACTTCACACACTTCCAAAACCCAATATTCACAGCATAATCAAAGAAACATGTTTGAGAAACTTAAACATAGTAGGAGAAAAGAAATTATTGTTCTTCCCTTTTTACTCGAGGATCAGTTGGGCTCATGTCTTGACCGCTTAACAGATTTAGAAAAGGAGGAAGACTTGCGACCACCATGACCGCTTCCACTTGATCTCCCACCCACGAACACCGCCACTGGCACGACCTCTTTGATCAAAGCTAGATTGCCTACCATGACCACCACCACTGCTTCGGCCTCCACGATCACCACCGCTTCGACCTCCGCCTCTGTTAGTAGGCTTAGGATTTTCATTGTTGCTCGGCGCTCGTCTAGATCTAGTGTCGGTTGACTATCGTCACTTCTTCTGCTTGACTCACCTTGAGTGATACAAGGTTGATCTCTTCAGCATCAGCTTTCGCATTCTTTTTTCTTGAAACTTTCTTGCAATAGAGTCAGCAAATTCCAATCGTTCACCATCTGTTCTTCATAAACATCCTTGAATTTCCACCATCTGGTTTTTCATCAAACTGAGTTCATCCATAGTTTCTCTATGACGATCATCACTGATGTGCCTTTCAAGGTCTATCATTCAGATTGACGGCTGTAGAGCTTCTTTTCAAATTTGGAGAAGTTTAAATTTAAAATGTGAGTCTCATACGTGTTCTTCTTTAGAGTGTTGTCCAATTTATTAGTACTTTGACAACCTCAGCAAATTCCTTTCTCTCTTCTTTTTGTGTGTCAAAGCCTTTATCATGTTTGATTCCCATAGAAACCATGTTCTTCTGAAGAGATGAGAGCACAAAAGTCATAGACTTTAGAAGCTTGATACCATCAGTAGAGGATTCTTCATTAGATAATTTCTCTTGAGATTCTGCTGCCATACTCAAAAATAGGTTCAAAATGGGTATGAATCTGCATGGATTTCTTCGATTGATCCTTCTCAGACACATTACCAGCTTCATTCTGCTCTTCTTCTAACAATTCCCTTTCCGTTCTCTGAAATCTTTCATATAGATCTTCAGAATAGTGAAGAGGATTGTTGACATTTTCATGAACACTTCCTGCAATGATTCTCAGGGAATAGAAGAGGCTTAACATGACTAGCAAATTGGTTTTGTTCCTACTCAGATGAGGAACTCTCTTCTTCAGCATCTTTGTCTTTGGACGGTTCCCCCTCAGATCTGATAATTTCTGGCTGAGTAACTTCATCCTCCTTCTCTTGGGCTTCCTCTGTTCTTACAACAGGGGATATCACAATATTTTCATCATTTGGAGTTTGAGCAGACTCCTCAACTACAACTTTTTCAGCAGCTTCTTCTTCATGCGTTAGAAGAGCTTGTTCAGGCTCTTGAACAATTGCTTCTTCTTCTTCAAAGTGAGGATTCTCTTGAACAGGTTGATCCAAAATACGTCTTTCTTCAGCAGAAAGATTCCCAAATTCAATCAAGAGAGCAGCATCTAGCTCATTTGCATCATCATTACCATCAGAGATATCCATCAGTTCATCATCATCAAAAGGATTTGCTCTAGAGCAGTTAGCGCCATGAACGTATCGGGTAACAACCAAGATATAATTATCCATGATGTCGTCTAATCTTTTCAACATCTTCGCTTCCACTTCAGAGCCTTTCTCAACGGGGTTAAAGTTTGCCTTTCTGGCTTCAAGTATGGGGAATAATGTTCTTCCTCTCAAGACGCTTCAACAAGATCCTTTCTCTTCAAGTTTTAGCCCACTTGAGAGCCTTCTTCTCATTGGCTACACGTTTCTTCCAATCACGAATTATTGCAGAATTTGTTAATGCTTCATTATACTTGACGGACATTCTTTCCAGGATCCAGGATTCAAAAATTTCCATCTTTTCAGCCGCAATGGCTTTGACTTGATCTAACACGAGGTCAACAATGCATGTTGCCTCCGATACCTCTTTATTAGCAGGATTTGCAATATTGTTACCTTTTCCAGTAACCTCGACGGGTCTTGGAGTAGGTCTGGGTTCACTAAATACAATTCCACACGACAGCCTTGTGAAACGCAACAATTCGTACGCCGATTGGGTTTTATTGCACAGGACCTTCCCGGATACTAAGGAATCCTTAGAGACGGGATTTGGCGGGGGAGATTCTCTGATAGAAACAGAGGACTCCTTTTCAGCAGGTTTACCAACAACAAGGGTAAGAACAGCTCCTTGTTCTGGTTGGAACATCTCTGTAGCACCTACGGCTACTTGATCAAGTTGAATAATAGGAGACTCAGCCCTGTTAACATTTTCAATATTTGGACCAGCTGACTCAACAGCAGGCCCTTCAGCATATTCTTTTTCCGGAGTAAAAACAGATTTAACTTGTTCCATCACAGGAAAATCAAACTTAGGCACATCGGCCAATGGTCTAGAGGAGGTTACCTTCATTGATTTAGACGCGCGAGGTGCCTTTGACTTCTTTTCTTTCGAGACACTATATCTCGAGGGCTTTCTCAAGATGGTCCCCAGAGAAGACATGGAGGACAGGGGAGTAGAGGCAAGTACACCTGGACCTTGCCTGATTCTTGAATCGACTAATTCATAATCCTTCTTTGTAGAACTTTTCATACTGGACGAACTAGCCTCTAATTCATTAACGGTCTTTGATCTCTTTGCCCCCGTTGACATAATGGAAGCAGATGGTTGTCTGGATTGAGTAGCAGGCCTACCACATGTCTGATGACTAGAGGCACCTGAGGCAGACTGCATATTGTTCTTCATTCTCATCAGGGTGCTGGCGACTGTTAAGGCAGAGAAGACCCTGGGAGAATTGATCTGCTCAGGTTCACCCATAGGAACCCCCAAATGCTCCAACAATTGACTTAGTTGAGCCGCGAACGTTATGCTTTCCTTGTTTGCCTAGTTGATAGAAAAACTAAGGTTCTGAAAAAAGGGTAGAAACCCAGTTTACCTGGATTCCTTTCGAGATGGCGCACATATAGTCAAAATGGTCTTGACTATAGAGATTAAAGGAACCAGCCTTCCCTTGGAGTGCTTTTGCTATCACATCGTTTAGCAGAATAAAGTGAGGTTTGAGGACCTTCTTATTTCCATTTACATGGATCATCGAACCATTGACTGAAAAAGCCTTCTTCATCTCTTGCATTATATCTGATGAGAGAGGCATGTCGAACGTGTGCCCCTCCGTTGGAAGTTCAAAGAACTCCGCATATACAGTTTCGTCAAAAGATATTTCCACGCCGTTAACGGTTGCTAAGATGGAGTCACTTACCATAGTTGCAGATTTGAAGAACTCGCAAACTTATTTTTCATATAATATGAATGGACCTCCAAGATACTTTCTTAACCCAGAATACACTAGGGTTCTGAACATATCCACCACTTCCGGTTGATCGAAAGTGTAGACTGATGGAAAATCCACCTGCAATGTACAATGACCCAGAGTGATTCTCTTGTTCACTATTTTTAGAGGAATATGAATAGACAAAAGATTTAAAGAGATTTAGAGAGAAAGATGCAAAGAAAAGTAGGGTTCTTAAGAATCTCGAGAGATAAAAAGCTTTCAAACTAATGCAAGGATGTCCTTATATAGACAGAAAAGATATACAGAATAATCGTCACTTTTCTTAAGGGTATGACCCATCAATAAATGTTAGACGTTCTTTCCAAAGAGTCATCATTGAAAATGAGGGTATATCAGTCATTTTCTCTAAACTTGAAAGACACGTGTCTTCATGTTGTTAAGAGATGACTGTTTAATATTTGAGCGGGAAAAACGGATAACTCTTCACGGGGGACAATATTCCTTGATCAGTCTAATCGGCATGTAGTTAAACGTTTTTCTTACTACACAAGTCCATATATCTAAACATCTATTAGACGGATGGGTCCATTAGACGCATACGTCTAATTCCGTGTTGTAAAGAATACGTCTAATGTCTATTAGACGTGTACGTCTAATTACGCATGAACAACACGTGTTAGACGTGTGTTTGGTTAGACGTGAGCATCCTCTTGCTCATGACGTAAAAATGTCTAACGTCTATTAGACGTGTACGTCTAAACGCGTAGATTTTCAACCTCAACATATAGACTTAGATGTATAGATTGTGAGCAAAAATACGTCTAAGTACAGACTGTTTCTTTTAGACACACTTGTCTAATAGACCGATTAAGGATATTCGTCTAGAGAGTATCTTTACTTCCAAAGTAATTTTTCCTCTCATTTTGTATAGGGATTGAAAAGAATAAGAAACAGTTTTTGTGGTCTAAAGACCAAAAATATTTTTCACAAACAAAAACATTTAATCTACTAGAATGACAAAGGCCATTGTTGATCTACTAGACTGTGTACTCAAAAGAGTATTCTTCTTGCTTCCTTCCTGCAATCCTCCTGCATCACCTACAAGAGAAACTATTTACATATTTTGGTACCCATATTCAATTGGGTCCTCGATCAATTAGTCCCTTAGGAATCCATATTTGAGTTATTCTGATGGATTTCCCATTTTGAGTTGTAATTAATGTATAAGATTTTGACTTAGCAGATTACTTCTTTCTTGCCACTGATCCCATAGCTTTTGAAGAAGACTTTCTTTTAAAACTCCTTGACTTAGAGTCAAGTTTTAGATTTCCAGACTTGCTAGCTGCTTCCAGTTTATTCTTAAGTCAACTAACTGTTGGTGGAACTTAAATTATTTCATTTTTGAAAGCTACTTCTTCATGAATAGGGTCAGATTCAATGTCAGTCATACTCCCTTTGACAAAACTTATTGGCTTAAGCTTGTCAGTTGGTGAGTTTGACTTTTTGCAGGACAAGTTACGGTCATTGCTATCAAATCTCAATCCGGATCTAGATCCAACAGGTTTTAACTTGCTGATGTGATATTTGACAGCTTCTCCAGACCTTGTCCATACACAGACAACATAATTTAACCTTTTGTTTTCAGATGAAAGGGTTTGAATCTGTTCTCTGTGCATCTCATTCTTAGATGAGATCTCTTCAACCTTCTTTTCAAAAACGTTTGACTCTTCAGTTTGAAATAGAATTAGATTGTTTACGTCTGGTGAAGATTTAGTTTCATTTAGGGATTCTGCTAGATTTCTGTACTCGAACACCATTTCATCTAGTGCATCTACCAGTTGTTCCCTTGAATACCTTTCGGAAGAGAAGTCAAATACCTCAGTCTCCTGAGTCCTTTATTCATCTTATCTTTCCATGAAGTAAGCCACCTATTCTACATCACTTTCACTCGATGAGAAGTAAGAATCACGGTTGTTTCGTTTATTCTTCCCGTCACCTTCCATAAGAGCCTTCAGCTCTTTTCCATCATCCTTGGCATCTTCACGTTTCGGCTTCCGGCATTTCGATGCATAATGACATTTAATACCACAATTAAAACACATAACATTAGCTTTAGATTTTTTATTGTCATTAGAATTTGAAGAGTTTCAGTTAGAGCTGATCTTTTTCATGAAGTCGTCAAATTTCTTCACAAAGAGAGACATGGCGTCGCTGCTCAGCTACTGAGCCGCCATCTTCACATCCGGAGCAGTTGGTGGATCTTCAGCAGTCACCAGCGCCTTTGCAATGATAACAAATGTGGGTTGATCATCTTCCATCCTACAATTCAGCTCGAACTCATAGGCCTTGAGATCAGCAAAGAGATCGAAGAGAGAGATCTTATTAAGATCTTTGGATTCTCTCATTGTCATCGTCTTTATGTCCCATTCCCTTGGAAGAGCACGTATGACCTTGATAACAAGCTCCCTGTTGCTATAGGTCTTTCCTAGAATGGATAGGGAGGAGACAATCTTGTTGAATCTGGTGTCGAAGTCATTCATTGTTTCACCAGGACGCATCTTGAAGCTATCAAACTACTGAGTGGCAACCATGATCTTGTTTTCCTTGGTTTTCTCGTTGCCCTCACACAGTTGGGTGAGTCTATCCAAGACCTCTTTGGCAGTATCACATTCGATAATGTAGTTGAACATGTTGTCATTGAGAGATCTGTACAGAACATCAAGAGCCATGTTATTGAGGATGTTCTGCCTCTTTTCTTCAGTGGTCCATTCATCTTTCTCATTATTGATCTTGATAGGACCTTCTGTGACGACACTCCACATGTCATCATGTAGAGAAGAAAGATGAGCACGAACTCTTTTCTTCCATACAATGTAGTTTTCTCGAGAGAAAGTTGGAATGGTTGTAGCACTGGCATCTTTGGTTATGGTCGACATTTTTCAGGAAAGGCGTGAGAATAGAAATAGAGCTCTGATACCAATTGATAGGATTGGCTTTATCGATAGAGACGGGGGTCTGGCTATTGATGAAGACTTATGAAAAACAGTTTGAAAGAAATCTTGTTAAGGATTTAATTTGCTTTCTATTCTACGCAAACCTTTGTAAATACTTGAAACAGAATCAAGGTGGAATTGTTTACTTAGGTTTGAAGCTCAAGACGAAGAATGAGAAGATGACAGAAATGAAAAGACACAGTAGTTTATTTATGGATGTTCGGAGCAAGATCTCCCACGTCACCCCTTCTTCCAACCACCGGAAGGATTCACTATAATATCATTCGAATCAAATACAGTTTGCACACACTTAGCTCACTATTGAACAGAACACACTCTGTTCAATTTACAAGATGAAGAATATCACTCAACTAACGGTGTTTTTGATTCTAGCTCTCTCTTGATTCACACACAGTACAATAAGGAAAGCAACTTCACAGTATGAATATTTAAAGGCTTGATTTATCTCTATAATTCCAGCAAGCAAGATGATAGAGAGATTGTCGAGTAGTCGTTTGTCCTTGAGAAATGATAAATACTGGGCAAAGACTAACAGTCGAATCTTTAGAATGATACGTGGCACTCTTCCATTGGAAAGCCTCTATTGTACACAACAGGTTCTGAGAATAAGGATCGTGGTCGTACACCAACTGGTAGTGCGCCAAATATTCCATCAGAGATGTACCTACAAAACAAGTAATATGATGGAAATTCTCTTACGTGGCATTCGTTGGTTGGTTGCATATAGTTAACGTATTAATCTTCACTAGAAAGTGGAGCAAGAGTAGACTACAGCTATAGCACGTGGGTGGGTGGGTGCTAGATTCAAACATACTGCTTAAGCATAACCTTAGACGTATTTCAGTTAGATGACCTCGTCTAATGAAATCAAACATCCCCGTCTAAGAGCAGAATCCATTAGACCGTCTGGTCTAATGGGATTAGACTTACGTCTAATTACAATCACTTTAGTCTAATCTGGAGGAGTTAGACCACACGTCTAACTTTCACCAATTAGACTTCACGTCTAATCATTCACAAACCATTAGACTGCACGTCTAACTCCACTAAATTAGACTGCACGTCTAATTTCGGTTCTACTTCAGACTTGTCTGAAGGAGTTAGACTACACGTCTAACTTTCACTTTCTATTAGACTGCACGTCTAACTCCACTAAGTTAGACTGCACGTCTAATTACGGTTCAACTTCAGACTTTTCTGAAGAAGTTAGACGTTTACGTCTAACTTTCACAATCCAATAGACGTCTAACTCAGCTGAGTTAGATTGCACGTCTAATTCCAAATATATTAGACTGCACTTGTAACTCCTCTTTCAAATATATAAGACTGCACGTCTAACTCCGCTGAGTTAGACTGCACGCCTAATTCCAAATATATTAGACTGCACGTCTAATTCTGTATATATTAAACTGCATGTCTAACTCCGCTGAGTTAGACTACACGTCTAATTATGTATACATTAGACTGCACGTCTAACTCCACTGAGTTAGACTGCATGTCTAATTACGAATACATTAGACTACACGCGTCTAACTCCACGAGTTAGACTGCACGTCTAATTACGGAGTCTATTAGACTGCACGTCTAACTTCGCATAGTTAGACTGCACGTCTAATTCCTCTAGTTAGACTGTACGTCTAACACCGCTTAGTTAGACTACATGTCTAACCTCGCTAGTTAGACTGCACGTCTAACTCTGTGCATCTAATGTCAAATCGGTCTAATGAGCCTCATTAGAACCAAGTCTCATGAAATGTGATTTCGACACACCTGCATTAAAGCACATAAATAATTTCATCATCAAAATCCTAATGGTTAAATTATTTCAACATTTAGTCAAAATAATTTGACCCAACAGAGAGTACATTTAAGGGATTTAAGGAAAGTGAAGTTATGTGATGGTGGTATATGTGGAAGTGAATTTGAGGGATTAAGGGAATGATCGATAAAAATTCCTAAATTAATGGTATAGTGTGACCGATAATAACGAATTAGTGAGGGTGAATGTGACTAATAATGACAAATTTATTAGTGTATATCGTTTAAAATTTATCATCTGCGGATTATTTTAGTTTTTTCATGGTGAATATATGAAAGTTAAAAACTCTTCCTCCTATATTAATAATTTTATAATTTATATAATTATATATTAAATATATACAAAAACCCATTTAAAAATTAATTTGTGATATATTTAAATAAAAATAAATTTATTTTTTTAATTATTTATATTTCTTTTATATTAATTATTTCTATGTTAAAATATTTTTTACTTTTTTCTTCATATTTATCACTATATTAATTTTTTTAATTTTTAACTTTTAATCTTATATTTTTTCTTTATTAATTTTTTAAATAAATAATTATATAATTATATATCAATAATTCTATTTATATTAATTTTATTTATATTAATATTAATTTTATTATATTATGTAATTAATATTATATTTTAAAAATATTTGTACCTCTCTAATTAAAATTTTTCATATAATTTATTAATTTTATTTTTATATATTCAAATAATGAATATATTTAGATAAAATATTTAGTTTGTTTAAATAATATTTTTTATATATTCAAAGTTAATTTGTTTAATTATTTGTCTTTCTTTTATATTATTTAATTTATTTATTTATTTTTATTAAGTTAAAATATTTTTTTGGTTTTTCTTTTTAAATAAATAATTATATATATATATCAATATTTTTTTTACTTAATTATTTTATACTATATAATTAAATATTACATTTTAAAATATTCTTACCTCTTTAATTAAAATTTTCAAATAATTTATTAAAAAAATATTTTTTATATATTCGAATTTTAATACAAAATATATATATACAAAAATTATAAATTGAATTAAATAATTAGTAGTGATGTAATCACATTTCAAACTTGAGATTATGTTTTATGTCTTAGTTGATACGCATTTTAAAAGGTGTATTATAAAGATTAAAATGATTATGATTATGATATATGTGTGTAAATTTGAGAGATTAAAAGAATTATTAGATTTTAGATTTCAGAAGTCTTCACAAACTCTTGAACGGAGTCAAGTGCGGAATTGTTTGTTTAGACTTGAAGCGGAAGAGAAAGAGTTGGAAGATTAGGAAAGTAAAGAGCACAAGACACAAAGATTATTTATGGATGTTCGGAGAAAACTCTCACAAGTCACCCCTTATTCTCAATATTGAGAAGGATATTCACTAGAAGATTTGTTTTGAATACAATGCTTGCACAAATCCAGTCGGACAACAAGGACTTAGACAATGCTTGTTTCCGATTCTTAGCACAATACACTCTGTTAAACAGAACAACCTCTATTTAACTTATAATACTGAAATCTCACACAGAAAGAACAATATGTAATACAACAAAATGATCTAACAAACTTGTAGACCTTTAGAACTTGACAGATTGAGCACTTGAAAGAGAGTTCATGCAAAATTGCAAAGCAATAGTAAAACAGTGTAAAAACTCCAAAAAACGATTGTGCAAATTGTCCTCTAACTTCTTCTTAAATAGATAACACTTCAACAGAAAAATTTACTTTAGAGGACACCTTCCCTATTTTGGTTGGATGAGTCTTAGGGTAGTACATTTGAGGATTTGCGCTTTTAATCGTGGATGTACTAGATGAAGATAGTGCACCAAATATTCTTTAGAAGATGGTAGTGTACTAGGAATGTACATCACATGAAATTTGAATTAATTTGGCACGTGGCAGTCTTCTATAGGTTTAGCTCAACTGCTGTGTCAGACTGCCCATAACAGGTGCTTGATCAAATACCGAATTTGATCAAGAACCGAAAACACTTCATAAAGCCAAATTTAATCAAATATCAAATTTAATTAAATACCGGAAGCGCCTTGTATATAACCAAACTAATTAAATACCGAAAGCGTCTTGTATAAAACCGAACTAGTTAAACACCGGAAGCGCCTAGCAGAAGCCGAGCCAATCAAAATACCGGAAGCGCTTCTCCAGAAATACCAAAGAGAACGTAGAACCGAAGCTTTTCTCCAAAAACTAATTTGGATAAAAATACCAGATGCGCTTCTTCAGAATACCGAAGTGAAAATGGACAATCTAACTCAAAACATTATTTATAGTTAAATACACTTACAGAAACCGTTAGTACTTTATAAATTCTAAATTCTGAGAAAGATAAAGAGAATACACTACAAAAAAGAAGAAGTTGAGAGATGTAAGGTAGAGTATGTAGAACAACAAAAGAGAATTAAACTATTAGAGTACAACTATATTGATCTACTTTAGGACAAAGTTGTTTTTCAAACTCAAGTGTAGTCTTGGAATGAATATTTTGACACTATCCTAGAATTATGGACTAAGTTAGGGCAACAAACAATCCCAAATATTGTCACTCGGGATGGCTGATGAAGAAGCATATTGATTCAATCTTTAATCTGGTAAATATGCTTCTTATTCAAATGCAATTCATATTCTATTATCATAATATTATTAATGTTAGTTATAAAAGTACAGCGTTCAATGGCGGTGTTGATGACGAGACGAAGACAAGGATAAAAGACATCATGGGCATCCCCGAGGGTTTGTTCCCAGTCCGGTACTTGGGGATTCCGCTCACGTAAGGCAGATTCAAGTAGTACATTGCAGGCCACTTATAGAAAAGGTCAAAAACGTGATTATGGGTTGGGCAGCCAAGAAGCTATTGATCATTTGAACGGTCTCAATTTTTGTAATATGGCTGATGTGTACTTGTGGAAAGCGGAAGAAAATAGATAAATTAAGTCAAGTGCGATTTAGAACGTCATTCTAGAAAGAAGTCAATTAGTGGATTGGGCTTCATTTGTATGGTCATCTAGAGTTACCCCGAGACATCAATTTATACATTGGTTTGTCTTCCGGAGAAGGCTTAACACTCGTGATCGAATTCTTGTCTACATGGATATCCCGGATCCTAGTTGTGTGCTATGTGGTGGGTCATTGGAAACTATTGATCATCTCTTTGGGGGCTGCCCGTTTACTAAATCCATTTGGAATCTATTCTACTCGGCTATGGGAATTGGGAGGTTGTCGGAGTCTTGGGATGAGATCCCTATTGCTTCCCACACCTTCGCCAAAGGTATTAACTTTCGGGCCAATGTCTTTAAATGCGATTTTGTAGCCATTGTCTATCATTTGTGAACTGAGAGAAACGCTAGAGTTTTTGGGAGAGTTCGTCGCGACGTCGAGCATGTATGGGGAGACATCGTGTTTGATTGCGGTGCGCTAATCGGTACGTGGAGGCGGGTTCCCAAAGGTGAGCGTGAATGGACCCTTTGTCGGAAGTGGAAAATTGATTATGATAAAGTCATGTCTTTTAATTGTTTGAACGCTAGTTAGTTTCTTATGAATGATTATAAGTCATGTGTTTTCTTTGTTAGAATTGTCTGAATGTTTCTTACTTGAACTTTACTTTAACTTTCTAAGTTTGTTAGAAATTTAAAAGAGACTATGTCCATTTTTTCTCCCATTTTGGGATTTTAATGAAATGACACTAAGTCGTTTTCCCACAAAAAGAAAATGTTGAATTATATGTTTAAATAATTAATAGATAGATTTAAGTAGGTTGAATTATAGGTTAGTGTTTTATGAAATTTATTTAGTAAGTTTTCAAGTGATTTAGTTTTATGTTCAATATATGATTTTTTAAATATTGTCAAGTGATTTAGTTTCATATTTAATGTTGTCTAATTAATAGGTTAGTGTTTTATGAAATTTATTTAGTAAGTTTTTAAGTGATTTAGTTTTATGTTTAATATATGATATTTTAATGTTATCAAGTGATTTAGTTTTATTTTAATATTGTCTAATAAATAGGTTAGTGTTTAATGAAATTTATTTAGTAAGTTACAAGTAATTTAGTTTTATGTTAAATATATGATTTCTTTTAATGGTGTCAAGTGATTTAAATTCATGTTTGTCTTTTCAAGTGATTTAGTTTTATGACTAATATATAAGTTGTATAATGTTGTCAAATACTATTGGAGAATGCACCATGATGGGTGGGATGGGTCTTGGTCTTCAAAAGCCGTAAGAAAATTAGAATTGTATATCGTTCAATATATAAACTATATTGTAAATATAATAAATTATTTTGTTTAAATTATACAGGTTTTCAAAAATGGAGATGGATGGATTGAAGCTATTTGGAAATGCCGTTTTGTGTAAAATATGGCATGTTTTTGTGAATATTTTTGGTCATAATTTTGGAACATAAGTAGTTGATGAATTTAATTTGGAAATTTGTTTTGTAAATTTGTAATGAATCATTATGTTAGTTTACTAAGAATTGATACATGAATCATTTAATATTTATTCGAATTGAATTACAATATTAGTTTTTTTAAAATAATGTGTTGAAGGTTGCAAAAATTATGCAAATTTAATTAAAAATTTAAAAATATATTTTATAGCATTATGCAAATAATGCATTTCAAATAATGCAAATGAAGTTGTATAAGTTATTATTAATAGTAATGCAAAGTTGTGAATAATGTAATTGCAAAAATAATTGCAGTATTATCAATAATATAATTTTAGTTATGATAATGCGAAAAAAGTTGAAAATCAGTTACATAAATATAATACAAATGATAATACTATAATATAAATTGGATACTATAACAAAATTCACAACTAAATAAGGCAAATCGAATTACAGACATCTTTGTAATTCAAAAGCATCAATGAATCATAATTTTTTCATAACATATAAATTCTAATAATATAATGAATGAGTAAAATCAAGAATAAATTTTAATTTAAACATTCCAGTAAAATTCTAATTTCATAAATACAGTTATACAATTTCAGATTCATTAACATTAACATGCATATTATTCAATTTAAGTTTAGATTCAAGAATCAAACTGCAACTATATTAAATAGAAAACATTTCATAAATAGATTTCAGAAATGTAAAAGTTTAGAAACAACATGAATTAAACTGAAACTATATAATACATATTATATAATTTTAGTTTAAAAAGTACTTGAAGATACATATTATTCATCAAACTAGTGCATACATATCTTATAAATATATTTGAGGTTGATAAATATAGAAGGAATTAATCATAAACTATCAGATAAATAATATACTTCAAACTATTTCATAATAACAACAAGAATTAAAATAAATAAAAATTCTATAAATCCTATATTAAATCTATTTGAAGACAAAAACATATTTAAGTTAGAATCACATAAAAAAGACAGGTTTAGATATCGGCCGATGAACGTAAGTCGAGGTCTCGGTATGTAATAGAATAAATGTTACCCTAAACTAAATTCTAAAACAAAAATATAAACTAAAATAAATAATTAACAAAAATATAACCTAAAACGTGTACTATTGGGTTAAATTATTTTGACTAAATGTTGAAATAATTTACCCACTGTTATTTTGATGATGAAATAATTTATGAGTTTTGATACAGGTGTATTAAGACAACATGTTATTAGACTTGGATCTAATGAGGGTCATTAGACCGATTTTGATCTCCATTCACATAAAATTAGACGCAAGTCTAATAGAATTAGACGTACAGTCTAACTCACCGGAGTTAGACGTGTAAGTCTAATAGACGTGTAAAGAATTAGACGGGTAGTCTAATGAATACACAGAATTAGACGTGAGTTTAATAGAATTAGACATACAGTCTAACTCATCGGAGTTAGACGTGTGAGTCTAATAGACGTGTGAAGAATTAGACGGGTAGTCTAATAAATACACGGAATTAGATGTGAGTCCAATAGAATTAGACGTACAGTCTAACTCATCGGAGTTAGACATGTAAGTCTAATAGACATGTAAAGAATTAGACGGGTAGTCTAATGAATACGCAGAATTAGACGTGAGTCTAATAGAATTAGACGTATAGTCTAACTCATCGGAGTTAGACGTGTAAGTCTAATAGACGTAAAGAATTAGACGGGTTGTCTAATTAAGTCAAAGTTAGACGTGGGTCTAACTCATTCAGATTAGTCTGAAGTAGAACCAGAATTAGACGGGGTAGTCTAACTCAGTGGAGTTAGATGTGCCGGTCTAATGGTTATGTAATAATTAGACGGGTTGTCTAATTAAGTGAAAGTTAGACGTGGGTCTAACTCCTTCAGATTAGTCTGAAGTAGAACCTGAATTAGATGGAGCAGTCTAACTCGGTGGAGTTAGACGTGCCAGTCTAATGGTTATGTTATAATTAGACGGGTTGTCTAATTAATTGAAAGTTAGACGTGGATCTAACTCCTTTAGACAAGTCTGAGGTAGAACCGGAATTAGACGGGGCAGTCTAACTCAGTGGAGTTAGACGTGCCGGTCTAATGGTTATGTTATAATTAGACGGGTTGTCTAATTAATTGAAAGTTAGACGTGGGTCTAACTCCTTCAGA
Organism: Impatiens glandulifera; assembly: GCF_907164915.1. Classification (NCBI taxonomy): domain Eukaryota; kingdom Viridiplantae; phylum Streptophyta; class Magnoliopsida; order Ericales; family Balsaminaceae; genus Impatiens; species Impatiens glandulifera. Next base: position 23,276,853 of record NC_061867.1, read on the forward strand.
CAAGTCTGAGGTAGAACTGGAATTAGACGTGTAGTCTAACTTAGTGGAGTTAGACGTACCCGTCTAATGGTTATGTAAATTAGACGCGAATCTAATTATATTAGACCAGGCGGTCTAATAGACGTTTTTCATTAGAAGGAGTTGACTTATTTCATTAGACTGATTTTCCCAAATCCGTCTAACTGAAATACGTCTGATGCTCTGTTTAAGCAATACGCTTGAATCTAGCATTTCTCCTAACTACGTGCTATAGTTGTACCCTACTCCTGCTCCACTTTCCTGTGAAGATCAGTACAACAGCTATATGCATCCAATCAAGGAATGCCACGTAAGGGAATTTTCCTCACATTACCCGTTTTGCAGGTACATCTCTGATGGAATATTCGGTGCACTACACGTTCGGTACGGCCACGATCCTTGTGCTGAGAACCTGTTGTGTACAATGGAGGCTTTCCAATGGAAGAGTGCCACGTATCATTCTTGAAGATTCGACCGTTAGCTCCTGCTCAGTATTTAATCAATCCTTAGAGCAACGAACGAAGTAGCGACTTTATTAACCTTAACAAATCTTACGAACAAGCATTCTAATTTTGCAGAGAGAGATTACTCAATCATCTTGCTTACTGAACTTATTTGGTGAAGCTTCTTTCTGATTGTACTGTGTGAATCGAGAGAAAGAGCTAGAATAAAAAGACCATTAGCTGAGTGATATTCTTCATTTTCTTGTAATTGAACAGAAAGTGTTCTGTTCAATAGTGAGCTAAGTGTGTGTGTTAACTGTATTTGATTCTCATCATATAGTGAATCCTTCCGGTGGTTGGAAGAAGGGGTGACGTAGGAGAGTTTCTCCGAACATCCATAAACAAACTGTTGTGTTCTTCATTTTCTGTCATCTTTTCATATTTCATCTTGTGCTTCAAAACCAAGTAAACAATTCTGCCTTGAATCTGTTTCAAGTGTTTACACAAGTTTGCATAGAATAAAAAGAGATATTAATCCCTAATAGGATTTCTATCAAACTGTTTTTCATAAGTCTTCATCATTAGCCAGACTCCCGTCTCTATTGATAAAGCCGATCCTATCAATTGGTATCAGAGCCTTGTTTCTATTCTCAAGCATCAGGAATCCAAAGCATGTCTTGCATCAATGATATCCCTCTGTTTGTCAAAGGACAATTATGATGTATGGATGGTAAGAATGCAAGCTCACTTGGCTGCTATTGACTATGATATGTGGAGTGTCATCACCAATGGTCCCATAAAGATTTCAAAGCCAAGAAGTGAGTGGACCACTGAAGATAAGGTGACCAACAACATGAATAATGTTGCTAAGAACATTTTGTTCCAGTCTCTCAACACGAGGATGTTCTGTAAGATTAAGTCCTGTTCCAATGCAAAAGAAATATGGGACAAGCTCAGCCAAATCCATGGAGTGAGCCCTCAAGCAAAGAACAACCAAAACACATTCATTTGTAGTCAGAACAAATCCAGATGGGCTGACAGTGATACTGAGAGTCTCCCACCGAAAAAGAGAATGAAGCTGTAACATGCCTGGTGGCAGATGACCAATCTAAGGTAAATGACATCTCTGCACCAGAATTTACAAACGAGGAGTTAACTAATGCACTCAATGAAATGGCTATTGAGTACAAAAAGTTAGCTGACTCTTTTTATGAAATGAAAGTCAAATATGAATCAACTGTTCCCTTTTCAAAGCAAGAACCCGAATCAAATGTTTTTTATGAAAACTTAACATAGATCTCATCTGAGAATGAGATGCTCAAGGAAGAAATTTAAACTCCTTCATCTGAAAATAAGAGACTGAATTACATTGTTAGTGCATGGACAAGGTCTGGTGATGCTGTCAGATATTAGATCAGCATGTTGAAACCTGCTGAATCTAGATCCAAATTGGGATTTGATAGCAATGATCCTAACCTGTCCTGCAAAAAAGTAAAAACCAAATGACAAATTTAAGCCAATAAGTTTTGTCAAAGGAAGTATGACTGACATTGAATCTGATCCTATTCATGAAGAAGTGGCATTCAAAAATGAAATAGTTTATGTTCCACCGACTGTTAGTTGGCTTAAGTATAATCTTGAAAAAGCTAATAAGTCTGATAAATTAAAACCTGACTCTAGGTCAAGGAATTTTAAAAAAAAATCTTCTTCAAAAACTAAAAGATCAATGGCTAGTAGAAAGTCGTCTGCTAAGTCAAAAACATACGCATTAATCACAACACAAAATGGGAAATCCATCAGAATAACTCAAATATGGATTCTTAAGGGACTGATTGACCGAGGACCCAATTTAATGTGGGTACCAAAAGATTGTAAATATTTATTTATGTAAGTACAAATAAATGAAGGACTGGAGGAATCTGTATGGTATGTTGACAGCGGATGTTCTAGGCATATGACAGGAAACATACGACTCCTCACTAATATATCAGATTGCTCTGGACCTAAAATCACTTATAGTGACAACAAGAAGGGTAAGACCATGGGTAAGGGTAAAATTATCCATGGTAACCTAACCATTAATGATGTTCTGCTGGTTGACAACCTGTGTTATAATTTAATTAGTATCAGTCAATTATGTGATAATGGTTTGTCAGTAGATTTTCAAACTCATGCATGTTTAGTTAAAGACCAAGATGGAAATATTTTATTAACTGGAAGTAGAGTAGGAAACTCATATAAAATGAATTGACAAAAAGAAACATCTGATCTTATGTGCATGATTGCCAAAAATGACCAGAAATGGTTATGGCATAAATGTTTGAACCACTTAAATTTTAAAACCATTAAAAACATATGTTCAAATAACCTAGTTATTGGTTTACCCAATCTTCAGTTTTCAAAGGACAAGATTTGCACTGCTTTCCAGTTAGGCAAACAGGACAGATCATCGTTCAAAAGCAAAGGGAAATCACAATCCAGCAGTATACTAGAACTTTTACATATGGACCTTTTTGGTCCAATTTCTGTAAAAAGTGTAGGAGGAATGAGATTTCACTTAATTGTTATTGATGACTTTTCACGTTTTACATGGGTTGCATTTTTACCATCAAAAGATAAAACTGCTGAAAATTTGATTAGGATATTTAGAGGAATTCAGAATCAGAAATCTCTAAATATCACATGTATCAGAAGTGATCAGGGAACTGAATTCACTAACAGATATATATCATCTTATCTTGAGGAGACTGGGATTAGGCACGAGTTGTCTAGTGCCATAACTCCACAGCAAAACGGCATTGTTGAGAGAAGAGTGAGAACTTTGAAGGAAGTAGCGAGATCTATGCTTGCTGAATCAGATGTTCCTCAGAGGTTCTGGGCGGAAGTCATTAGTACTACTTGTTATACTCAAAACCGGTCAATAATTAACAAACATTTTGATAAAACTCCCTATGAACTGTATTATGGGAGAATTCCCACAGTTTCTTACTTTAAGATATTTGGATGTAAATGTTTTATCCATAACAATGGAAATGTTTATTTAACTGCTTTTGATGCTAAAGAAGATGAGGAATTTATGTTGGGATACTCATCAGTAAGCAAGACTTACAGAGTATACAACAAAAGAACTTAGACTGTTGAAGAATCCCTTCATGTAATTTTTGATGAGCCTGTTGAGAGGAAATCCAAAGAACCCATTGATCTTGCTGACAGACTGCAAGCGACTAGTCTTGAGTCTGTAAGTGAAGAAGATGAAACCATGGACAAGCGGATGTCTCTATCTGATCCTGTGGCTGATCCGATTGAAGTTTAACCAGATGTACAAACTCCTGTTCAACAAGAAGTTGAGAGTTTGGATGTCGAGGTGTCACCGGTTCAGATGACCAACCCCCTTGGTTCCAACTTCAGATGGAACAGAAATCATCCACCAGAATTGATAATTGGAAATCATTTTTCTCCTCGAAGGACTAGACGTCAACTGATGGATGAAATGGTCAATTTTGCATTTATTTCTCAAATTGAACCAAAGAAAATTGGTAAAGCTATAATTGATCCAGATTGGATCAATGCTATGCAAGAGGAGTTAAACCAATTTGATAGAAATAAAGTGTGGTATCTTACTCCTAGACCCACCGATAAGTCAGTCATAGGAACAAGATGGGTTTTTAGAAACAAGCTTAGTGAAGATGGTTTAGACATTAGAAATACGGCTCGTTTAGTTGTTCAAGGATACAGACAAGATGAAGGTATTGATTTTGATGAGTCTTTTGCACCGGTTGCAAGACTAGAGGCAATCCGAATCTTCCTAGCATATGCATCATTTAAGAATTTCAAGGTTTTTCAAATGGATGTGAAAAGTGCATTTTTAAATGGAAAATTAAGTGAGGAAGTATATGTTGAGCAACCCCCTGGTTTCGTAGACCATGTCTTACCTAATCATGTTTATAGGCTTAACAAAGCATTGTATGGTCTAAAACAAGCTCCTAAAGCTTGGTATGACACTCTAACCAATTTCTTATTTGATCATGATTTTGTTGTTGGAACAGTGGATAAAACCCTATTTAGATTTGCTAATGATTCCCATATACTACTTGTTCAGATATATATTGATAACATTATCTTTGGGTCAACTAACCCCAAACAGTGTGAGAAATTCGCCAAGCTGATGCAGGATAGGTTTGAAATGAGCATGATGGGAGAACATACATTCTTCCTTGGGCTTCAAATCCGTCAACTGAAAAACTGAACCCTCATCAACCAAGTCAAATACACCAAAGAATTGCTAAAGAAATTTGGTTTGGAGAAGTGCTCTGCAGCAGCTACTCCTATGAGCTCCTCAGTCAAATTAGACAAAGATGAAGGTGGCCAAAGTGTAGATGTTACAGCATATAGAGGACTCATCGGTTCCTTACTATATGTACTTGCCAGCAGGCCAGAAATTCAATTTGTTGTTGGTGTCTGTGACAGATTTCAGGCTGATCCTAAACTCTCTCATTTTACTGCTGCTAAACGTATTCTTAAATATTTGAAGGAAACTCAAAATGTGGGACTGTGGTATCCGAAGGATTCTAGTTTCAATTTAATTAGTTTCTCAGATGCAGATTATGCAGGATGCAAAATTGATACAAAAAGCACAAGTGGAACTTGCCAGTTCCTTGGAGATCGTCTAATCACATGGTTCAGCAAGAAACAGACATCAGTCGCAACATCAACTGCAGAAGCCGAGTATCTTGCAGCTGGTAGCTGTTGTTCTCAAGTTTTGTAGATTCAACAACAGCTCAGAGACTATGGGATTGAGGCTGATGAATCTCCAATTTTCTGCGACAACACAAGTGCTATCGCAATATCTTATAATTTTGTTCTGCATTCTCGGACAAAGCATATTGAAATCAGGCATCATTTCATCCGAGAACACGTCAATCAAAAGCAAATCCGTCTTGAACATGTTCCTATAGATCAACAAACTGTAGACATTTTCACGAAACCTCTACCGGAAGCAAAGTTTTCTCATTTTAGAAACATGCTAGGTCTTGTTGATCTTGATTGACGTAATTATGTGCATAAATTAAGGGGGAACGTATTATTCAAAACGAAACTGAACAGATATGAAAGAAAGAGGTCCTAATTCGTCCTAAGGATTCAGAGTTTGAGAAACACAGCTAATTAGACGAACATCTCCCTTAGTAGTTTCATCCTTATATGAAATCACTGTCTTGGTTATTATAACCTGTTTGGTTAGACGAATGCGTCTATTAGACGGACACGTCTAATAGACGTTACACGTTTCTACGTCATGAGCAAGAGGATGCTCACTTTTAAACAGACACGCGTGTCTCACGCGCTGTTATAGCATAATTAGATGCACACGTCTAATAGACTGATTTTCAAAAAGAAGTTGAAAATGTGAAAAGAAGAATAAAAACGTCTAACTACTGGTGTAATTAGACTCTTCATCTTCTGGCATTTAGGACAGCTGTCCTTTAATGATGTCTGTTTAAATTTTCTTTCCCGCCGAAAAATAAATCAGTCATTCCTTAAAATAATTGAAGACACTTGTCTCTCAATATGCAAGAAATGACTAATATTTCTTACATCTTTTGCTTGTACATTTAGTATTAAACGTTCTATTTCATGCTAAAATTAAATGCTGTGTATTGGGAACTGGGAATTGTCTTTTGAAATTCTTGACGGTAGGAGTAATCATTAGTTTTCTTCTTCATGATTAAAACCCCGGTATTAATAAGTTCATTCTAAGGTTAGAAGATCCTTGAAATCTCTCTTTCTCTCTTTAGAAATCGAACCCTTTGAATCCCTCAATCTCTTGTTCATCAAATCAAAATGCTGCCCTTCCGACCAAAATCGATTCAGGTGGACTTTCAATCTGTTTCCACTCTTGAATCTCCGGGCATGCAAAGAATGTTCGAATCGCTAAAAGCTTCTGGGCTGAGAAGATTCCTCACCCCTCATGAACTTATCATGAACAACTTGTTAACGAATTCTTTCAAACCGCTAGCTTCTATCAAGATAATGTTATTGCTGGTGCAGTAATGGGCTAGATGGTATGGCTCACAGAAAAATCTTTTGGTGAGTTTTTCCATCTCCCAACAGAAGGTATTGATGATTTCTCCACCACTCACCCCAACCTCATGATTACGATGATAAAAGTATTTTCCGATTCCCCTTAAGTAGATATTCATGGAAAGAAAAACCTTCTAAGGTTGAATATGCTCTTCTAAGTGATATAATCTCTAAATCCCTTCTGTCTAAAGAAACCTCCTACAAGTATTGTACGAAGGTCTTTCAGATAATGGTGGCTATCACCAGGGGTGTTCCTGTGAACTGGACAAGCTTCCTCTTCGGGAATCTTGTCAGAATGGTTTTAGCTAGAAAAAAGATCTTCGGCTTTGACGGTCCTCTTAGTTCTTTTCTCTGTCATCGTCAGAACGAACCTGGTAAGAGTTTCCCCCTCCCTTCTAAGATTCTGAACTACCAGAAAGTGGTAGATTATATTCAAAGGGTGGAAACGCTCAAGTCTAAGAAACGAAAAAGGGAAGACTCCAACTCCCCTCTAACCGTAGTCTTAGAGACATCTTAGGTTGAAGTCTATCTCGTCCAGAAGTTATGACCAGGAAGAAGAAGACTAATGATTAAATGTCTTTTTGTATTTATCTTGAATGTTTTCATTATGTTTTTGGTAAACTTATCATGGTTACATTGAACAACGTTTTGAGTGTTTCTTCTGAAAACACTTATATGTGATTAACATGGATGTTTTTGAATGATTTCTCGCATGTTGTGTGTTTGTTTTTGTATGGGATGAATGCAGGTCTTGTTATATGTATGCAAGATTGCAATTTCTTCATCAAAAAGGGGGAAATTGTTGAGTCAAATTATTTTGACTAAATGTTGAAATAATTTACCCACTGATATTTTGATGATGAAATAATTTATGAGTTTTGATACAGGTGTATTAAGACAACATGTTATTAGATTTGGATCTAATGAGGGTTATTAGACCGATTTTGATCTCCATTCGCATGAAATTAGACGCAAGTCTAATAGAATTAGACGTACAGTCTTACTCACCGGAGTTAGACGTGTAAGTCTAATAGACGTGTAAAGAATTACACGGGTAGTCTAATGAATATACGGAATTAGACGTGAGTCTAATAGAATTAGACGTACAGTCTAACTCATCGGAGTTAGACGTGTAAAGAATTAGACGGGTAGTCTAATGAATACACGGAATTAGACGTGAGTCTAATAGAATTAAACGTATAGTCTAACTCACCGGAGTTAGACGTGTAAATCTAATAGACGTGTAAAGAATTAGAAGGGTAGTCTAATGAATACACGGAAATAGACGTGAGTCTAATAGAATTAGACGTACAGTCTAACTCATCGGAGTTAGACGTGTAAGTCAAATAGACGTAAAGAATTAGACGGGTAGTCTAATGAATACGCGGAATTAGACGTGAGTCTAATAGAATTAGACGTACAGTCTAACTCATCGGAGTTAGACGTGTAAGTCTAATAGACGTAAAGAATTAGACGGGTTGTCTAATTAAGTGAAAGTTAGACGTGGGTCTAACTCCTTCAGATTAGTCTGAAGTAGAACCGTTATTAGATAGGGCAGTCTAACTCATTGGAGTTAGTCGTGACGGTCTAATGGTTATGTAATAATTAGACGGGTTGTCTAATTAAGTGAAAGTTAGACGTGGGTCTAACTCCTTCAGATTAGTCTGAAGTAGAACCGGAATTAGACGGGGCAGTCTAACTCAGTGGAGTTAGACGTGCCGGTCTAATGGTTATGTTATAATTAGACGGGTTGTCTAATTAATTGAAAGTTAGACATGGGTCTAACTCCTTCAGACAAGTCTGAGGTAGAACCGGAATTAGACGGGGCAGTCTAACTTAGTGGAGTTAGACGTGTCGGTCTAATGGTTATGTTATAAGTAGACGGGTTGTCTAATTAATTGAAAGTTAGACGTGGGTCTAACTCCTTCAGACAAGTCTGAGGTAGAACCGGAATTAGACGTGTAGTATAACTCAGTAGATTTAGACGTACCCGTCTAATGATTATGTAAATTAGACGCGAGTCTAATTATATTAGACCAGGCGGTCTAATAGACGTTTTTCATTAGAAGGAGTTGACTTATTTCATTAGACTGATTTTCCCAAATCTGTCTAACTGAAATACGTCTGATGCTCTGTTTAAGCAGTACGCTTGAATCTAGCATTTCTCCCAACCATGTGTTATAGTTGTACCCTACTCCTACTCCACTTTCCTGTGAAGATCAGTACAACAGCTATATGCATCCAATCAAGGAATGTCACGTAAGGTAATTTTCTTCACAATACCCGTTTTCCAGGTACATCTCTGATGGAATATTCGGCGCACTACCAGTTCGGTACAGCCACAATCCTTGTGCTCAGAACCTGCTGTGTACAATGGAGGCTTTCTAATGGAAGAGCACCACGTATCATTCTTGAAGATTCGACCGTTAGCTCCTGCTCAGTATTTAATCAATCCTTAGAGAAACGGACGAAGTAGCGACTTTATCAACCTTAACCAATCTTACGAACAAACATTATGATTTTGCAGAGAGAGACTACTCAATCATCTTGCTTACTAAACTTATTCTGTGAAGCTTCTTTCTGATTGTACTGTGTGTGAATCGAGAGAGAGAGCTAGAATCAAAACACCATTAGTTGAGTGATATTCTTCATTTTCTTGTAATTGAACAGAAAGTGTTATGTTCAATAGTGAGCTAAGTGTGTGTGTTAACTGTATTTGATTCTCATCATATAGTGAATCCTTCCGGTGGTTGGAAGAAGGGGTGACGTAGGAGAGTTTCTCCGAACATTCATAAACAAACTGCTGTGTTCTTCATTTTCTGTCATCTTTTCATATTTCATCTTATGCTTCAAACCCAAGTAAACAATTCCGCCTTGAATCTGTTTCAAATGTTTACACAAGTTTACGTAGAATAGAAAGAGATATTAATCCCTAACAGGATTTCTATCAAACCGTTTTTCATAAGCCTTCATCATTAGCCAGACCCCGTCTCTATTGATAAAATCGATCCTATCATGTACCTTTAGCAAAGAAGAATTGGTTTCTTCAACAAATAAAATGAATTGGAAATAGGCTTTTCTATATATCTAAAAACTAAGTCTAACTTAAAAAAATATATAAGTTTAATTTTTATTCGTAAATATAATTTAATGTTTAATTAATTTATTTTTTATATATATTATTTTTTATTTTTTATTTAATTAAATTTAAATAATAATTAATTAAAAGACAAATATTAATAAAACAATTAATAATACTATAAAAAATTAAAAATTAGGTTATAAATTTTAATGTTAATATAATTATAAGTCAATTTTAATTTAAAAAAAAATTAAAATAGTGAAATGAAATATTTATAAAGTTTAAAAATAAAACATAAAAAATATCAAAATTTAGGATAATTAAATTACCCGGTTCTTAACAAATTTTATATATAAAAAATAAAAGTTGTTGTATATTTATAAAGGTTGAAAAAAAAATTCTTTTAATGTTTACCAACGCTTAATATGCGTTGGCATATAAGAGTGGTTGAAAGTATGTTTTGTTGTAGTGATAATCTGATAGTTTCTAATTTGTCGAAGGATCATTTAGTGTAACTTGTCGAATAATCAAATTAGAAATAAAAATCTAAATATATATATATGCATATATATAATTAAACATAAATATATTTAATTATTTTTCTCACTTAATATTAATTATTTATCATTTTTTAAACTATCCATTAGAGATGGAGGACAAGACCTCTTTACAAAAAAAATATAATTTACTATTGAACAAATTTATGAAATGAGTTGTAATGGCTTGGAAAATATATGATTTATTAAATATTAAGAGTTTATTATTTGTACTACATTATATTACTTTTAATCTAAATGACATTTTATTCCTAATCCATCGTGCAACTGTGAAGTTTGGGTTATCAATGTAATAACTATTAAAAACTCATAAAAATACTATAGTTGTTTGAATATTTTTGAAAAGAATATTTAAATGATTATAAATTTGTATACTTTTGACCAAGAATATCATGTTTCATTGGTATTGAAAAAATATACTTTTATTTTTTAATTATATATTACAATCTATAAACCTAGCATAATAGTCATGCTTGCAAGATCGAGACTAGTCAACAACGCGTAACACTCATCCCAGAACACAAGCTCGAGCGCACCATAGCCGGCCTACGACCAAGGGATCAACCAAGCGTCAAAAAGCGTTGTTTCACCTAGAACTTCATCTCGTTCCACGCAATGTCGAAACAACGCAGTTACTTCATTTGAATACATTTAAAAATACTACTCTCGGATAATCCAAAAAATAACGTAATTCTTCGCTATTTTAAAGATTACTTCTTGAAAAATAAATTTATCATTGACTCTGACCAAAGATCATGTTCTCTATATCTCGAAGGCATCAAGGTTTCCATGGCGGGAGAAATCGCATGAAGACTATGCACGTCATTAAATATATTCTTTTTTTTCTTCAGAAATTTCATGTGTGGGATCACATCCTAAGGGAGTGACAATCATTTTATCTATAACATAAGTCACAAACCAAATTTGAATTTTACATATTTAATTTTTTATGTTATTATATACTGTCCTTTCATTTGTTTATTGCAAATAAATCTTGCATAATTTAGAAACTTTATGTTGAATTAAATCCATTCCTTCACTCTAAACAAAAACGTCTAATATTTTAAATTTTAAAAATATCGGTTTGTTATTCTTGTGCTCTATATAAAAATTTCAACCCGAGGACGATCCAAGTAGTTTTTAAATGTAACGAGTGTATTTCTAAACCATTTTTAAACGATTTTGTTAATGTTCGCTCAATTTCACAATTTTGGATAAAACACTCAGTTTTAATTTTTTTACTTATTGTAGAACTAGGATAGGATAAATTTTTTTTATTGCATATTAATTGTTATTGGATAAGGGAAGTTTTCTATAAGCTTAGATTTTGATTTTGAATCGAAATCACAAAATCTATTTTTTTGGGGATGGCTCAATTTTTTTTGGAATCTCTCATGACACCCTTACATACCCTTACATGTTAAATGAGGATCTCTAGAATGTGTAAAAACGTTGAGTATATTGAGGAGGATCTTTTAACATGTTGAGGAGGAGCTTTCTATATGTTGAGAAGGTAAAAAAAATCATGGTTTGGATGTTTCAACATTTAGTAGGAGGTTGAAGTTTACCGAGGTCGCATCCCTCCCTGTCAAGATGATCGAGATAAAAGGAACTTTAGCTTGACGAATGAGCAACCTACATTTTGACCGAAGGATCTCGCTCATTGGCCATCCGATACACTTTTGTGTGTTGACTTGCTCTATGTGCCCATTGATTGTATCACCCCACCTCCATAACCATAACTTACGGGTCAAGCGCTTGACCCAATTGCCTTAGGGTCTATTTCCTACTAACTTTTTATATTTCAATGTTTTATCATTTTTAAGGATGTCTTTGATATTTTTAAATCCAAAAATATATAAAAAAAACGCTTTAAAAATATTTTTACAACAAAAACATTAAAAATATTCTACTTGGGACAATTTGGTTTCCTTTTTCTATTTTATCATTATATTTGTATATAGTATATACAACTTACATTCCCAAAAAAATCAAATTTGGTTTTTAATTTTTTTTAAGCAAAATATGTATTATTTGAAAATTAACTTTATTGTTCATAGTTTTCAGGTTCAAACTCGATCCATTATAATATTAATACGTGTATTTAAATTTATTTGAATTTTAATACCTTAGATATCAATAGGATTGGATAATTTTAAATAAAATAAATGTAAAATTAATAATTTCAAATATTGCTTAAACATTTAAAGTAGAGACCATCAGTTATATGGATATGGACGACAAAATTCTAAGACTTTATCCCGAGTGTAACCAAATTCAAAACTATGAAACAAAATCTTTAAAATGCATTTGAATACGTAAAAAAAATTCCCCCCTAATTTCTTATAAAGAACAAAATTAGGGGCTACTCTTTAGTAAACCAAAGCTAGCCACAAATTTGATCCAAATTATAATTATTTTAAAAAAAATGTTTGAATATAAGAACCAAACATGGTTTGCCTTGCGGTAATGTCAACTAGTCAAATTTTATAAAAACATTTTAAAATAAACAACATATTTTAGCTTTATTTTTAATATATTATTACTTTAAGATTAAAAAAATAAGTAATTATAAATATACGTTATTAAATAAACTTAAATTAAAAAATGTATAATATATGAAATTAAGTGATATTTTATTTTATAGCCAACAACACGAGTATTTCAATAATCTCATTATATATTAAAAGATCTAATACACAAATTATAATACTCACGTTCAATGTTGAATTGACTCTCACAATATGCGATCAAACATACATCATACCACAATATCAACGCCAAATTTTTAGATCGCGGGATCTACTCTAGAATAAAAAATACAAAATTCTTATATAAGTACTTGTCAAACATATCAATAAATATTAAAACTAACATTTAGTAATGAATCACTCTTTACATATCTTCTATGTAATAAATGATCGATAAAATATTAATAATTGTAAGGTCTCTATCACTTTCCATTTGTGATAATATAGTTATCAATTCAATGAGTACAATTTAAAGTGAAAGTTTTCTTACACGACAAAAACAACTTAACAAAATAAATGATAACATACGACAAAAGAGTGAAAATGAATTGGAATACAAAATTAAAATTGAAATCAAAACAATTAATTGTTGTAGAGAGGTGTAACTCATTTCATTTATTCACTAAATCGCGCAACATACAACTTAGTGAAAACAAAAAAGAGAGGGACAAACAAAAAAAAAAAGGTGGCCCAAGAGAAATTCTAATTTCATGGATCCATCTTTTTCTTATTTAATCTTCCTCGTTTCAAGGGACTGCCAACTGCTCCATTGAGAAGAACATCCTTCCAAAGATGTGATTCTAAAGGATGAATTTGCGTGGAAATTATATAAATATATATAACATTTTATAAAGAATCTCCGTTCTGTCTTTGATTCCGTAGATAATCGTCTTTGTCTCTCCACTCGAGTAGGTGCTTTGGTTGACTTTGATTCATCAAGGGTCTAGTCCCAAAGCTTCGGTCAATTGGGAATGCCCCGCCCGAAAGTAGTTTTCTTAGGGGTGGTAGATTGTATTTGATCAGAAGGAAATTAATCTAAAAATTACATAAGAACTACTAGACTCAAGAAACCACACGACTTAGATAGCAAAAATCTACTACTAGCATAAGTAATTTCCTCTCTCATAATCGTACTTCCACATTTGAGGCATCATAAAAACCAACCAACAAAATAAAGAAATTTTGATAAATATTAGATTGAATCATACACGTTTCCAAAAATAGAAGTGAGTGAACCCCATTAAATGTTTTCCATAGTAAATCATTAAACACTTCATATTTATAAATAAAGAATAACAAATCGATATTTTTGAAATTTAGGAATTTGTGCATGAGCACTATTAATATATTTGAAATAAATGAACATTAAAGAGAATACTTATGGTTATGGTTCTACAAACTATTAAATATAAATTTAATTTTTATATAATAAAAAATAATTTGCACTGTATTATTTTTAATTTATTTAATCTCAACAAGTTTTTAACCATATTTTAACAAAACTTTAATAAAAATTATATAAATTTGTCATATGTATTTATAATTCAACATTAGTGAGTGCAATTATTTTATATATATTGTAGCTTACCTCTACTCCCTTTATTTCCTCTATTTCACTATTAATAAAAAATTATATGAATTTATCATATATTTAACTCCTATAAGAATTTGTCATATACATAACTTCTTAATTTTTATTTTGATAAACAAAATGATATTAGTTTTTAGTTTAAAATATGTTAACTTTATAAGAGAATTATAAAAAAAAATATATAAGAGAATTATAAAAAAAATATATAAATATATCTGAAGTCAAATAAATTTTTTAATTAATTACTAAAAGAAGATTAAAATATTATGTAAAAAAGTAATTATGTAATCTATATGACATCTCCATAATTTAATTTGATCATATCAATAACTTAAATAAGAAAATAAATAATTATATTATCTCTATGAGATCTCCATAATTTAATTTGATCATATCAACAATTTAATTAAGATAACAAATTAATTGTATAATTAATATGAGATCTTCATAATTTAATTTGATCATATCAACTACTTAAATAAGTGGATATACAAGAATTTTACATATTCTAGTTTACATAATTCATATTTTTTTCACTGATGAGTGCTTTTAGAGAGAAAGGAGGAGGGAATACTTTAGAGTCATATAACAAAAATATGTGGTGATTTTGCTTAGAAAAATCTAAGAACATATTTATATGTAATATTAGGGTTTTTCTTCCCAATATACGCATGAGCCTAATTCGGTCCAACTCTAGGTGCATGATTCTTTTCAACCCATCCTTTGGATGCAAGTTCTCAATGAAAGGTTGGGCCGAGATAGTCTATATGCCTAGAGTTGGGTCGGATTAGGCTCACACGTATATTGAGGAGAAAACTCTAATATTTCATACAAATATGTGTTTAGTATAAGCATTCAATCTCGTAAATATTTGGTTATATGCAACTAAAGTCTTACATCTTCTTCTCTCACTATAAGCACTCACAAGCTATCACTATGGTGCTAGATTATTAATGTTAGATTTATCATGTTTTTCAATTCCGATATAAGAAGTGATTAAGGCTTATATGTTTATGTACATTTCAGTTATAAAACAATATGTACAACACTCACAATTTAAATTAGGCTTTTAACATTAAATTAAAGGAGGTCTTGTGACTAAAAATTAGTAAAAAACATTTTTTATTGTTAATAATTTATAGTTCATGTCGAATGGCTCCACAAAGGTCAAACATAGAGATTTTCTTATTCATCCTTAAAAAAATATATTATTTTCATTTTTTCTTATATTTATAATTGAAATGTAATATTTCTCTAGAAAGAAGACATATTGGTTTTTATTAAATTTAACTTATACTCTAACTATCTATCAAATGTCTCTTGATTGTACTCCAATCTTAGTCATCAATAGTGTTGAAAACTAACAAATATATTTTCCATAGTTATTCATAATTTGAAAAAAAATCAATAATATGACAAATTTTACAATAATATGACATTTAAAATATCATTATATAATATTATTAAATTATGTTGGCTCATATGAGTTTTGATTAGGCCTAAGTTCGCGATGTATTAAAATAAAATCATAATTGTTTGATATTAAGCTTATTAGACCTAGTTATGTGACCTAAAATATATGGTCTTTCTTAGAGTTTTATTAACACATATAATATTTCTCATTATTCATCTCTAAATTGTAATCTCATATTTTAACCAAAATATTTAGCCCATTAGGCCTAATTATGTGACCTATAATTGATCAAGATTTAAGCTCTACTGAAACAACAAGATTTATGGAAGTCATTGAAGTTATAGTAGCATAAATAACAATTGAGATAACCATTTTGAAAGAGAATGCACATTCATCATTATAATATTATAACAACTTATCTAAGAACATCCTGACATGAACAATATGCATATACTTACACTTATTTTTGAATAATGTAAATACTAATGAGAACCATAAATAGTAACAAAAAAAATACTCTAATGTAAACACTTCTAATTAGAATATTCATAACAAAATACAACATAAATTATGTGGAATATAATTAATGAAACTTTAATTGAAACACAAAAGAACAAATTTTCAAACAATTGGATCATACTCAATTATATAGAGTATTTTATTGTGTTTTTTTATACACACAGACCATCGTCATTGCATAATTTCCATCAATTAAGGTAAAATAAAAATATATAACCAAACATATTAATTTTAAAATAATTAACCATATTAACTACTTACCAATTAATGCTTAAATGGATTCATTATTAATTTCTCCTGAAATCAAACAGAATATGTATAATATAGTTCATGTTAGGCCAACCAAAAAAAACATTTCAGCTATTTTGTATGAGTTATAGATTGACGAAATTAATTTACTGTATAAAAGGTTAATAAAAAAATGAATTACTTATCAATAAATAAAAAGAAATCTATTCTTTATGATTTGATGATGATAGTTCTTCACATTCCATGTCTACACCATTATGGTCTGAAAAACACACAATATCTAGTGCGTAATTTATTACTTGTTTTTCTTAAGTATATAAGATTTATACATCAACTTTATAAATAGAAACTTTATCGGCCAGTTTAGTTGAATGGATGATTATATGTATTAATAATACATGACCAAATTTGATATAAATACATTCGTTGGTGACGAAATAACTCTCGAGTGAGATTGATTTGATAACGCCAATTAGTCGCATGCCCATGTACGTATGTTTTATTAATATTTTCACAAAATGTATTACACTACACAAAAAACAATGAGTAGAATCATTATAGTAATATTTATGTAAAAACAAATAAATGACCTACATTAAAAATGATTCAATGTTTATAAGTTTAGTTTAACATAGTTCAATATTTATAACTTTTATTCAATTAATGCAGTATTGTCATATATTTTATTTAGACATACCTTAGTTATATATTTCAGTATCTCCTCCATTATTCAATTGTCGTGAACAGATCATGGCAAATTATTCAAAAACTAGCTCTGTGTGTTGATATGGTGACCTATGCAATTCCAGTCGTAAATGAAATATATAATGGATCTTTACTAAGAAAAAAAAATTTCTAGAAAAAATTGATGTTCACTACAAGACAAGATTTGTAGTTAAAGACTACGCTCAGAAGGAAGAAGTTGATTATAATGAGGTATTTTCTCTTATTGTTAAACACTCGTCCATTAGAATTTCATTGGCCTTGGTGGCGTAGATGAATTTGGAGCTAGTTCAACTGGATGTGAATATCGCATTCCTACACAGTCATTTGAATAAGGAAATCTACATGTCTCAACTAGATGGATTCAAAGTTGATGCTAAAGAAATTTGGGTTTGCATGTTCAAAAAATTAGTGTACGAGTTCAAAAAATATCCTAGAATATGGTATAAGTGACTTGAAATTCTTATGATGGACCATAAGTACAGAAGAAACAAATTCAATTATTGTGTGTATTTGCATAAACTACAAGATGAGTCGTATATCTATCTAATATTGTTTTAATGTTTATGATATACTGTTAGCATTAAAAAACCAATATGAAATTGACAAATTGAATGCTCAATTTATTAGAGAGTTTGAGATGAAAGACATGATAAAATTAAAATTTAAAAATTGTTTAGATTTGATAAATATCTTGAGCGTTAGTGTCGGTACAAAAGAGCACTAATTGGAAGCACTTAAGAACTATTTTTTAATGATGATGATTTGTATTTAATATTGTGTCAATGTGGAGATTTGTTTTTGGCACTATTAGAATTCCACATCGAATTATGATGGGAGTAAGGGATGTTTCGAGTGTGACATGTTTTAAAACTCTCATTCTTTTGATTTGATGCACCCAATATTTGTATTTTTTTTCTTTATTATAAATTACTTAATTAAACTTATAACAAATCACTAATTAAATTTATTAAATTAAAAAAATATAAATATGTGGTTAATATTAATAACTTTAAAAATTATAGATATTACTCATTTTATATATGGTATATAATAAAAAAATTTAAAATGTTATTAACCATATTTATGTGGTCAATATTAACCGCCAGGTGATGAAGATTCTGCAGGAAAAGAATCTAATCAAACTCTTTCCCCATGAATAGAAAGACCATTCTTGGGAAAGTATGACAATGCTTGGTGCGACTACCATCAAGCATAGGGCCACGCCACTGATAGTTGTAGTGCCCTCAAGCACCTATTCTAGGATTTGATCGATCAAAATATGATCCCCAAGCCGAAAATAGTAAAGAATCTACTACCGAATACCAAAGTCAATATGTTCACCATTGATGCAGTATTCTTGGCTCCAATGTGTTATTGGACCTGATCCATAACACTGAACCATAGATTAACATGATGGATCCCTAGTCCAAAAAGAATTTCAAAGCCCGCTATAGTGAGACCTCTAAATGGTGGAAGTCAAATTATTGCACACATCTACGCCCTGATAGACATTGCGACAATATGTGGTGGAACGGATTTTCAACACAGTTTCATAAAAACCACACCAGCCAACGTGCCATCTACTTCCCAACTTGTTGTATGAATTAGGGGAGAGAATGAGCCTAGAGCTCTTAACCTAGGATACAACCTCCTAAGTTAAATGAAAAAGACAAATGCCAACATTTATATCTGGGAATTCTTGATGTACACTATCGAGCACACGAAATATGTCCTCAAAGTGTTAAGAGAGACAACCATCCTTGCCAACACCATCCATAAGGAACTACTAGGGATCATATTCTCTAGATCACAACACAACATGATCGACTTTAAAGACAAGGATCTTCAATCATCCGAATTAAACAATGACAAAGTCCTCTACATTTATGTGCAAATGGAGGGAAAGATCATTTTAAAGGTCTTAATAGACAACTGATATGCTCTCAATATATGTCCTTGGCAGACTCTTGAGAAGATTGGAGTATCCCAAGACAAGATCATACCATACGACATCTGTGTCAAAGGTTTTGACAACTCTCTTCTTGAGATAATGGGTTCCTTCAAGTGCACCGTTTGAGTGGACAACATTCCTTCTAGGTTGACTTTTGTTTCCTCAAGAAGACCATAGCTTCATCAAGCCAAGGATTTAACCTCTACCTTACACCGAGAGCATGCATATCTGCATCAGAATAGCTAATTAAATTCAATCTAGAACAGTCCCAAAATTTGAGTTCCTTTTAAATACTTCAAAATACGCTTAGCAGCAATATAGTGAGTTTGTTAGGTAAAGAAAGGAACCGATGATTTCTCTAAAAGAAGTGATATCTATACTATGATCATCTTCATTTGTTGGGTCAAATTATTTTGACTAAAATAAACTAGAGAATAAGCGTATTCTATGTTGACTTTATTATGATGATGTTTGTTAAAACATAGTTGTGAATAAAGTTAAGGTGTTTGTTTGTTTTGTGCATGTACATATATAAGACTATGCCACTTTAGACGTGTTCTAAAACAGGCTTTCTTATACGTTAAACGTAATTAGACGTGGAAGTATAACTCTTTTAGACGAGGTCTAAAGGAAAACGTAGTTTGATGGGTACGTCTAATTCCTTTAGACGCGGTCTAAAGGGAAACATATTTAGATGTGGAAGTCTAACTCCTTTAGACGAGGTCTAAAGGAAAAAGAAGTTAGACGGGTACATATAACTCCATTAGACGAGGTATAAAGGGAAACATAGTTAGACAGTACGTCTAACTCCTTTAGTCGCGGTCTAAAGGGAAACGTAGTTAGACTTGGAAGTCTAATTCCTTTAGACGAGGTCTAAAGGGAAACATAGTTAGACGGGTACGTTTAACTCCTTTAGATGAGGTCTAAAGTTAAATGTAGTTAGACATGGAAGTCTAACTCTTTTAGATGATGTCTAAAGGGAAGCATAGTTAGACGGGTACGTCTAACTCCTTTAGACGCGGTCTAAAGTTAAACGTAGTTAGATGTGGAAGTCTAACTCCTTTAGACGCGGTCTAAAGGGAAACGTAGTTAGATGTGGAAGTCTAACTCCTTTAGACGCGGTCTAAAGGGATGCGTAGTTACACGAGGACGTCTAACTCCTTTAGATGCGGTCTAAAGGGATGCGTAATTAGACAAGGACATCTAACTCCTTTAGACGCGTTCTAAAGGAGCACGTCTAATGCCTTGCTTTAGCAGCCGTATGAAGAAAGTGTATGTCTAACCACGATCAAGTAACAAGCCAGCTAATTATATCAAATAAAAGAACGCCACGTACGCGAATATCCTTCCAATTGAATGTCCAGTACAAGAAAATATTAGAGGATATTCGGCGCACTACTTGTTCGGTACAGCCACGATCTAATTGCTTAGAGTCTGATGTACTCTATTACTATAGGAAGTCGTCCAACGGACACATACCACGTGTCCACAAAGAAGATTCGACTATTGGTGTTTTTCTACTACAAATAGATGCTCAAGGACAACCTACGAATCTCTCGGTCACCTGATTCACAATCTTGCTCTTACTGACTTCTTATATCCCTCAAGATCAATAGAGAAATTCAATTACTGTGTAGCTGTGAGAATATTATAAGTTGAACCGAGGTTGTTCTATTCAAGAGAGAGTTAGATAACTTGGTGAGTTGTAGTCGATTCAAAATATTTAGTGGATATCCTTCCGGTTGTGGAAGAAGGGATGACGTAGGAGTTTTATCTCCGATTATCCATAAAACTCTCTGTATTCTTTACTTTCTGCCTTTTAAATTCGGTTGTTCAAAGCTTCAAATCAGACAAACACTTTTGCACTTAAATCAATTTCAAGAATTTGGAGGATTTGAGAAGAATAGAAATAGATATTAATCCCTTACAGGATTATTATCGAAGAGTTTATAGTAAGTTGTTAACAGTAGTCAGACCCTAGGCTCTATTGCTAGCACCGATCCTATAATCATTATTATCAAGATTTCTAGAAGAGTTCATTGGAGTAGATGCAGCTGAATAACTCTCTAGTACAAACATCTTTAGTAGCTCCCTTGCGTACTTGGCTTGTTTGATGAATATGCCATCTTCAAGTTGATGAACTTGAAGACCTAGGAAGAATGTCAACTCTCCCATCATACTTATCTCAAATTTGTCCTACATCAACATAGAGAATTTCTTATGTAATTTAGGGGTTAGTTGACCTAAATACGATATCATCAATATAAATTTGGATAAGAAGAATATGACAATCTTGAACAAATCTAAATAAAGTTTTATCTACTGTGTCAATGATAAAATCATGATTAAATAAAAACTTTGTTAAAGTGTCATACCAAGCTCTAAGAGCTTGCTTGCTTAAGATTATATAGAGCTTTATCAAGTTCAAAAACATGATTAGGCAAGGAGTCATCTTGAAAGCTCTACGGTTGTTCAACATACACATCCTCATTTAAAATTCTATTTAAAAATGCACTTTTTACATTCATTTGATAAAATTTAAAGTTCTTAAAAGATGTTTATGCTAGGAAGATTCTAATTGCTTCAAGTCTAGCGATAGGGGCAAATGACTCCTCAAGGTCAATTCCTTCCAACTGCCTATAGCCTAGTGCTACCAATCGAGCTTTGTTTCTCACAACCAAGGCATCTTCACTGAGCTTTTTCGAAAAAACCATCTGATTCTAATAACCGATTGATCAGTCGGTCTTGGAGTTAGATGCCACACTTTATTTCTTTCAAATTGATTCAGTTCCTCTTGCATAACATTGATCTAGTCGGGATCAACCAAAGCTTCATCGATTTTCTTTAGCTCAATTTGAGAAATAAAGGAAGAGTTTGCAAATTCATCCAATAATTGGTGTCTGGTCCTAAGAGGAGCATTATGATTACAAATTAATAATTCAGGTGGATGATTTCTTTTCCATTTGAAGTTTGGTCCTAAAGGATCAAACGTTCGGTCAGACGGACCTACGACATCCGGACTATCAGCCGTTTGCTAACTTATAGTCTGGTCGTCTGGTTAAACATCAATCGGATCAGCCGTCTGATCAGACTTGTTGCACCTGATGACCGAAACTTCGTAATCACTATTAGATTGGAGAGTAGCAGCTTTCAACTTGTTAGCGACTTCAATGATTTCATCTGAATTTCTTTCAACAGATTCATCAAAGACAATATGATAAGATTCTTCAACAGTTAGAGTTCGATTATTATACACTCTGTAAGATTTAATAACTAAAGAATAGCCTAACATAATTCCAATATCTACCCTAGCATCAAACGCATCCAAATGATTTTTCCCATTGTTGTGAATAAAACACATACATCAAAATATCCTAAAGTATGAAGCTTTAGGAACTCTTCTATAAAATAATTCGTAAGGTGTTTTATCAAAACGTTTATTAATCATTGACCTATTTTGAGTGTAACATGTTGTGTTTATGGCCTCTGCCCAAATTCTTTGAGAGACACCTGATTTAGCAAGCATAAATCTCGCTGCTTCCTTTAGTATCATGTTCCTCCTTTTAGCAAAACCATTTTATTGTGGAGTTCTAGCACTACACAACTCGTGTATAAAATCAGACTCCTCAAGATAAGAAGACAGACATCTGTTGGTGAACTCAGTTCCCGTATCACTTCTAATTTTTAAAATACTTATGGATTTTTCATTTAATGTCTTCTAAGTATCTTAATAAAATTTTCAGCAGTTTGATCCTTAGAAGCTAAAAATACAACCCAAGTAAATTTGTAATAATCATCAATAATGACAAGGGAATATCTAATTCCCCATAAACTGGTGACTTGGATTGGACCAAAAAGATCCATATGCAATAACTCGAGGCACCGGTTGGATTGAGGATTCCCTTTACTTTTAAAAGTTAATCTGACTTGTTTTCCCATCTGGAAATCAGTATAGACTTTGTCTTTTGTAACAGCCACTATCTAGATACCAGATGGATTCCTCCAACCAGTTGACCTGTTGTACCTACAAATAAACATATTTACAACTCTTAGTACCCACATTTAATTGGGTCCACGGTTGATCAATCTATTGGGAATCCATATTTGGGTTATTTTGATAGATTTCTCATTTTGTGTAGTGCGATGTTCGTATAATTTAGGCTTGGCAGACGTCTTCCTGCCAGCAGCTGATCCGTTAACTTTAGAGGATGGTTTTTGTTTAAAACTTCTTGACTTCTTGACAAGTTTTTGGTTTGCCAGACTTATTGGCTGCCCTCTTCTTGGGATTTAGCCAACTTTCAGTGGGTTTAACATAAGTAATATCATCCTTTAACGTTAAATCTTCACAACTTGGATCAGTTCCTTTATTAGTTAAACTACTTTGACAAAGATTATTGCCTTAAGCTTACCTTTAAATGAGTTTAACTTTTTAGATGACTTGTCTAGGCTGCCATTGTCATATCCTAATCCAAATTTACATCTGGCACGCCTCAATCAGACTAATCTATTGTCCAACTGCATCCCCAGATTTCATCCTGTAATTGACCACATAGATCAAACATTGGTTTTTAGACAAATGTGTATGAATATTTTCCTTGAGCTTCTCATTCTCAGATGAGAGCTCAACCATTTTGTTTTCAAAATCCTTCTGTTCAGTAGTTTAAGATGAAGATGTGTTATTAGTTTTATTTTTCAAACTCATCTCATTGAAATATTCTGCCAACTTCTTATACTCATGTCATTGAGTGCAGCAGTTAAGTCATCTCTTGTGAATTCTTATGAGGTGAAGTCAAATACCTCAGATTCATCATTTTCCATGAAGCATGTGACGACTTCATCATCACTGTTGCTGGATGATAAGTCGTCTGAATCGCTATCGGCCCATTTTCCCTTGCGTTCAACAACTATAAGAGCCTTCTTCTCATTGTTCTTATTATCATCTCTCTCTGGTTTTTTGCATTCAGCCTTGAAGTTTCCTAGTTTATCACAACTAAAGCACTTCAAGTTAGACTTATTTATAATCACTCTTTTTCTTCTTATTCTTATTATTATTATTTGAAGATCTTAACTTAGGATTGGTCTTCTTTATAAATTTCCCAAATTTCTTCACGAAAAAGGCCATGGCATCACTACTAATCTACTCAACAGACTTCACAGCATGGGTTGTAGGTGGCTCCTCAGTAGTCACCAGCGCCTTGGTCGAGATGAATGATATGGATGACTCCTCTTCATTCCTAGAGTTTATCTCAAACTCATAGGCCTTCAGATCGACGAATAAATCATGTAGTTCCATCTCGTTAAGGTCTTTGGACTCCCTCATTTTCATCGTCTTTATGTCCCATTCTCTGGGCATAGAACGCATGACTTTAATTGTAACCTCTCTTTTATTGTATGCCTTGCCCAGTTTGAAGAGATCAATGATGATCTTACTAAATCTCTCATCAAATTCAGTCATCTTCTCTCCGAGACGCATCTTGATGATATCGAACTACTTTGTGGCAACTATGAGTTTGTTTTCTTTTATTTTCTCATTTCCCTCACATAGTTAAACCAACCGCTCCCAAATATCTTTGGCAGTGGTGCAAGTGGTAATCTTACTGAACATATTATCTTCTAGTGTCTTGTAGAGGATGTTTTTTCTATGTTGTCAAGGTTATTCTTCCTCTTATCTTTGGCGGTCCACTCTGACCTTGGTTTCTCCTTCATCATAGGAGTGCCATTGGATTAGTAGTGAGATGGCCTTCATAATCTTTATTTGGCCATCAGTGATGACATACCACATGTCATCATCGAGGGCAGCCTAATGCTCCTACAATCTCAACTTCTAGATATCATAGTTTTCCCTCGAGAACATTGCGTATTTGTTGATGATAGACATGATTCAGGAATCTGAAGATGCTTGAGAATAAAAAACTTGGCTCTGATACGACTTGTTAATATCGATGTTGACTATACATAGGGTTCTGAATATAGTTAACTACTTTCAACTTTCAATTTCATGTTAAACTAGTGAGGGATTAAGATTTGTTTCTATTCTTCGTAAATATTTGCAAGATCTTGGACAGATTCAAATGCAGAACTTCATTCTAGATTTGAAGCGTTAGGAAAATGAATGCAATGAGCGAAAAGGAAATATCACACGAAGTTTTTGTGGATTTTAGGAGATAAAAACACTTACGTCACTCCTTCTTCTATTACTAGAAGGATATTCACTAGAAGGCTCTAATTTATACAATAACTGCAAAAACCTAGTCAGAAAACACTGGACTTAAAAACTGCATGTTTCTAAACTCCTAGTTAACTCTCTGTTGAATAGAACAACCTCTTTTCAACTTACAACACTGAAATTTCACATAGAAAGAACAGTAGATGAATTACAGAAATATCTCAAGGAGAGTGAGTACAACGGTTAGTGATTCTTAATTCGTATAAAGTGTTCAACAAGAATTCAAGAACCTAGAAAAATAGAGAGAGATTGAGAAATTCGTCTATTGTCCTTGGATAGCTATACATACTTCAAATCGTACAAATGGTAGAATCTTCCTTTTGGACACGTGTCAACAATATTATGGATGGACGCCAATAGTACAAGATCGTACAACAGAGGATATGCGTTTAATTGTGGGTATACCGGATTGTACTATAAAATATTCCTAAGAACGTGGTGTACGGAAAAATACAAAACGTGAGTTGGAATATTTAAATATGTGGAACTTATGCAATAAAGGCGTGTTCAACTATTTGGCCAGACGGTTGATAAGGTGTTGTTGATTTTCAAGCTCATGAGCTGAGTAGATAATTAGATGCCTCTTCCGATGACTGTTAAAGTAGAGCATCAGACGCTTCTTCAGACTACACGTCTAATGAAGTTGGACAACATCTGATTGCACTTTTCTTCATACTAGCACGTCTGATTAAATTAAACGACGTCTACTTGTGCATTACTTCAGACCACGTTTGATGTAATTTATATGACGTTCACTCGCACATTACTTTAGACCACGTCTGATGTAATTTAGACGATGTCTACTCGTGCATTACTTAAAACCACGTCTGATATAATTTAGACGACGTCTACACGCGCATTACTTCACACCACGTCGGATAAAATTTAGACGACGTCTACTCGCACATTACTTTAGACCACGTCTGATGTAATTTAGACTACGTCTACTCGCGCATTACTTCAGACCACGTCTGATATAATGTAGACGACGTCTACTCGCACATTACTTTAGACCACGTCTGATGTAATTTAGACGACTTCTACTCGCGCATTAATTCAGACCATGTCTAATGTAATTTAGACGAAGAACTTGGAAGACACCTTTCCCTTTTTGAAACATTTGAGAAGACACATAAAAAAATGATGGTACATGGAGTGGAAATAGTGCAGAAAAAGTTGTGGTAATATTAATGTTTTATATAGAAATTCATTTACTCAACTCCATCAAACTCAAGAATCTTTGGATACCAATGAACATAAATCTGAAATGGAGTTGTGGAAGGAGAAAGTAGGGAGTTCCAAGAGCAAATACACTACAAACCGTTAGTACTTTATAAATTCTAAATTTTGAGAAAGATAAAGAGAATACACTACAAAAAGAAGAAGTTGAGAGATGTAAGGTAGAGTATGTAAAGCAACAAGAGAGAATTAAACTATTAGAGTACAACTATATTGATCTAGTTCAGGACAAAGTTGTTCTTCAAACTAAAGTGTAGTCTTTAAATGAAAATTTTGACACTATCCTAGAATTATGGATTAAATTAGGGCAACAAATGATCCCAAACATTCTCACTCGGGATGGCTGTTGAAGAAGAATATTGATTCAATCTTTAATTTGGTAAATATGCTTCTTATTCGAATATAATTCATATTCTATTATCATAATACTAATAATTTTAGTTATATTAATAAACATTTAAGTACGTTGAATTATATGTTTAAGTAATTAATAGGTAGATTTAACTAGGTTGAATTATAGGTTAGTATTTTATGAAATTTATTTAATAAGTTTTCAAATGATTTAGTTTTATGTTCAATATATGATTTTTTTAATATTGTCAAGTGATTTAGTTTCATATATAATGTTGTTTAATTAATAGGTTAGTATTTTATAAAATTTATTTAGTAAGTTTTCAAGTGATTTAGTTTTATGTTCAATATATGAGTTTTTTAATGTTATTAAGTGATATAGTTTCATTTTAATATTGTCTAACAAATTGTTAGTGTTTTATAAAATTTATTTCGTAAGTTACAAGTAATTTATTTTTATGTTAAATATATGAGTTCTTTTAATGTTGTCAAGTGATTTAAATTCATGTTTGTCATTTAAAGTGATTTAGTTTTATGACCAATATATAAGTTGTATAATGTTGTCAAATGCTATTGGAGAATGCACCATGATGGGTGGGATGGGTTTTGGGCTTCAAAAGCGGTAAGAAAATTAGAATTGTATATCACTTAATATATAAAATAGATTGTAAATCTAATTGCTTATTTTGTTTAAATTATACAGGTTTGCAAAAATGGAGATGGAAGGATTGAAGCTACATGGAAATGCCGTTTTGTGTAAAATTTGGCATGTTTTTGTGAATATTTTTGGTCATAATTTTGGAACGTAAGTAGTTGATAAATTTAATTGACAAATATGTTTTTGTAAATTTGTAATGAATTATGTTGGTTTACTAAGAATTGATACATGAATCATTTCAAATTTATTTCAATTGAACTACAATATTAGTTTTTAAAATAATGCGCTGAAGGTTGCAAAGATTATGCAAATTTAATTCAAAATTTAAAAATATATTTTATAGCATTATGCAAATCATGCATTTCAAATAATAATGTAAATGAAGTTGTTTAAGTTATTATTAATATTAATGCAAAGTTGTGAATAATGTAATTGCAAGAATAATTGAAGTATTATCAATAATATAATTTTAGTAAGATCAGTTACATAAATATAATTCAAATGATAATGCTATAATATAAATTGGGTAATATAAAAAAATTTACAACTAAATAATACAAATCGAATTACCGACATATTCGTAATTCAAAAGCATCAATGAATCATTATTACTTCACAATATATAAATTCTAATACAACAATAAATGAATAATGAAGTTTAAATTTCAATTTAAACATTTCAGAAAAATATTAATTTCATAAATACAGTTATACAATTTCAGATTCATTAAGATTAACAGGCATATTATACCATTTAAATTTATATTCATCATGAATCAAACTGAAACTATATTAAATAGAAAACATTTCATAAAGAGATTTCAGAAATGTAAAAATTTAGAAACAACATGAATTAAACTGAAACTATATCATACATATTATATAATTTCAGTTTCAAACATACATGATGATACATATTATTCATTAAACTAATGCATACATATCTTATAAATATATTTGAGGTTCATAAATATAGATGGAATTAATTTAAACTATGAGATAAATAATATACTTCAAACTATTTCATAATAACAACAAGAATTAAAATAAATAAAAATTCTATAAATTCTATACTAAATCTATTTGAAGAAAAAAACATATATTTGTTAGAATCACAGAAAAAGACAGGTTCCGATATCGGCCGATGGACGTAAGTCGAGGTCTCGGTATGTAATAGAATCAATATTATCCTAAAATGAACTCTAAACAAAAAATCTAAACTAAAACGAACAATAAACAAAATTATACCCTAAACGTGTAAAAATAAAATGAATTGGACCTGGGCTTTTCTATATATCTAAAAACTGATTCCGAATTTAAAAATTAATATAAGTTAAATTTTTATTCTTAAATTTAATATAATGTTTAATTATATTATTTTTTATTTATATTATTTTTTATTTTTTATTTAATTAAATTTAAATAATAATTAATTAAAAGACATATATATTAATAAAACAATTAATAATACTATAAAAAATTTAAAATTATGTTATAAATTTTAATGTTAATATAATTATAAGTCAAAATTAATTTTAAAAAAAATAAAATAGTGAAATTAAATATTTATAAAATTAAAAAATAAAACATAAAAAATATTAAAATTTAGGATAAATAAATTACCAAGTTCTTAATAAATTTTGTATATAAAAAAATAAAGGTATATATATATATATATATATATATATATATATATATATATATATATATATATATATATATATATATATATATATATATATATATATATATATATATATATATATATATATATATATATATATATATATATATATATATATATATATATATATATATATATATAAAAGTTGAAAAAAATATTTTCTTTTAATGTTTACAACCACTTAATATGCGTTGGCATATAAGAGTTATTCAAAATATGTTTTGTTGTACTGATAACTAATTTGTGGAAGGATCATTTAGTATAACTTGTCAAGAATCAAATTAGAAATAAAAATCTAAATATATATATATATATATATATATATATAAAACTAAACATGAAAATAATTAATTATTTTTCTCACTTTCTATTAATTTTTTTTATTTTTTAAACAATTCATTAGAGATGGGGGACCAGACCTCTATGTAAAAAAAGAAAATAATTAATTTATTATTGAACAAATTTATAAAATTAGTTGTAATGACTTGGAAAATATCTGATTTATTTTATATTAAGAGATTATTATTTGTACTAAATTATATTACTTTTAATCTAAATATCTATATGATATTTTATACCTAATCTAACTTGCAACTGTAAAGTTTGGGTTATCAATGTAATAACTATTAAAAACTCATAAAAATACTATAATTGTTTGAATATTTTTGAAAAGAATATTTAAATGATTATAAATTTGTAAAATTTTGACCAAGAATATCATGTTTCATTGGTATTGAAAATACACTTTTATTTTTTTAATTATATGTTACAATCTATAAACCTAGCATACTAGTCATGCTTGTAAGATCGAGACCAGTCAAAAACGCGGAACGCTCATCCCAGAACACAAGCTCGAGCGCGCCATAGCCTGCCTACGACCAAGGGATCAACCAAGCGTCAAAAAGCGTTATTTCACTTAGAACTTCATCTCGTTCCACACAATGTCAAAACAACACAGTTACTTCATTTGAATACATTAAAAAAAAATACTATTCTCGGATAATCCATAAAATGACGTGATTCTCGGCCACTTTAAAGATTACTTTTTGAAAAATAAATTTATCATTGACTCTGACCAAAGATCATTTTCCCAATATCTCGAAGGCATAGAAGGCATCATGGTTCCCATGTTGGGAGAAATCATATGAAGACTGTGCACGTCATTAAATATTTTTTTTCTTCCAAAATTGCATGTGTGGGATTGATATCCTAAAGGAGTGACTATTATAAGTGAATTTCTTCATCATTTTAAATAGGTGATAGAATATTGTAGATTGTTCCAAGAGATTCACTAAATTTATAAAAATATTTATAAATGGTATACTATCATTTTATCTATAACATAAGTTACAAACCAAAATTGAATTTTACATATTTGAGTTTTTATGTTATTATATACTGTCCTTTCATTTGTTGATTGCAAATAAATCTTGCATGATTTAGAAACTTGATGTTTAATTGATTCCATTCATTCACTTTAAAACAAAAATGTCTAATATTTTAGATTTCAAAAATATCGGTTAGTTATTCTAGTGCTCTATATAAAAATTGCATCTTGAGGACGATCCAAGTAGTTTTTAAATATAACGGGAGTATTTCTAAACCATTTTTAAACGATTTTATGAATGTTTGCTCGATTTCATAATTTTAGATAAAACACTCGGTTTTGATTTTTTTACTTATTGTAGAACTAGCATAGGATAAATTATTATTTTTATTGCATATTAATTGTTACTGGATAAGCGAAGTTTTCTATAAACTTAGATTTTGATTTTGGATCGAAATCACAAAATCCGATTTTTTGGGGATGGCTCAATTTTTCGTGGAATCTCTCATGACAACCTTATATGTTAAATTAGGACCTCTATAATGTCTAAAAACGTTGAGTATATTGAGGAGGATCTTTCAACATATTGAGGAGGAGCTTTCTATATGTTGAGAAAGTAAAAAAAATATTGTTTTGCATGTTTCAGCGTCTAGTTGAAGTTGAAGTTTACGGAGGTCGCCTCCATCCCTATCAAGGTGATAAAGATGAAAGTCCTTTTAACTAGTCGAATGAGAAACCTCCATTTCGACCGAAGGCTCTCACTCATTGGCCAACCGATACCCTTTTGTGGGTTGACTTCTTCTATGTGCTCGTTGACTGAAGATCACCCCACGCCCATAACCATAACTAGCGGGTTAAGCGTTTGACCCAATTGTCTTAAAGTCTATTTACTACTAACTTTTTACATTTCAATGTCTTTATCATTTTTAAGGCTGTCTTTGATATTTTTTAAATCTAAAAATATATAAAAATGCTTTAAAATTATTTTTACAACAAAAACATTAAAAATATTCTACTTGGGCCAATTTGGTTTCCTTTTATATTTTATCATTATATTTGTATATAGTATATACAACTTACACTCCAAAAAATTCAAAATTGGTTTTTAATGTTTATTAAGAAATGTTTTATTTAAAAATTAACTTTATTGTTCATAGTTTTAAGGTTCAAACTCGATCCATCATAAAATTAATTCGTGTGTTTAAATTTATTCGAATTTTAATACCTTAGATATCAATAGGATTGGATAATTTTAAATAAAATAAATGTAAAATTAATTATTTAAATATTGCTTAAACATTTA
Organism: Impatiens glandulifera; assembly: GCF_907164915.1. Classification (NCBI taxonomy): domain Eukaryota; kingdom Viridiplantae; phylum Streptophyta; class Magnoliopsida; order Ericales; family Balsaminaceae; genus Impatiens; species Impatiens glandulifera. The sequence goes on from NC_061867.1 coordinate 23,308,800, forward strand.
AAGTAGAGACCATCACTTATATGGATATGGAGGACAAAATGCTAAGACTTTATTCCGAGTGTAACCAAATTCAAAACAATGAAACAAAATCTTTAAATGCATTTGAATACGTAAAAAAAAAAAAATTCCTAATTTCTTTTAAAGAAAAAAATTAAGGCTACTCTTTTGTAAACCAAAGCTAGCCAATAATTTGATCCAAATTATAATTATTTAAAAAAAACGTTTGAATATAAGAAGCAAACATATGTTAGGGTAATGTCAACTAGTCAAATTTTATAAAAGAAAAATTAAAAATAAAAAACATATTTTAGCTTTTATTTTTAATATATTATTACTTTAAGATAAAACATAAGTAATTATAAATATACGTTATTAAATAAACTTAAATTAAAAAATGTATAATAAATGAAATTAAGTGATTTTTTTTATTTTAAAGCCAACAACACGAGTATTTCAATAATCTCATTATATATTAATAAATCTAATACACAAATTATAAATACGCACGTTCAATGTTGAATTGACTCTCACAATATGTAATCAAACATACAAGATACCACAATATCAACGCCAAATTTTGAGATCGCGGGATCTACTCTAGAAAACCAACCTACAAAATTCTTGTATCAGTATTGTCTAACATATCAATAAATATTAAATTTAACATTTAGTAAATTTATGTAACCATGAAGAAAAATATTATTACAGTCACTATAATATTTCCCAAGTCAATCCTAACATAAATATGATTTTAAAAATCATGATTGTTAACCTAGCTATTGGAATTGGAATGACACTTGACATATCTTCTCTGTATTGAATGATCGATAAAATATTAATAATTACAAGGTGTCTATCACTTTCCATTTGTGGTAATATATTTATCAATTCAATAAGTACAATTTAAAGGGAAATTTTTCTTACACGACAAACATAACATAACAAAATAAATGACAACATACGACAAATGAGTGAAAATGAATTGGAATACAAAATTAAAATTGAAATCAAACAATTAATTATTTTAGAGAGGTGTAACTCATTTCATTTATTTATTAAATTGCGCAAAATACAACTTAGTGAAAATAAAAAGGAGGGGTACATACAGACAAAAAAGAAGTTGGCCCAATAGAAATACTAATTTCATGGGATCCCTCTTGCTCCTATTTAATCTTCCTCGTTTCAAGGGGCTACCGACTGCTCCATTGATAAGAACATCCTTACAAAGATGTGATTCTAGAGAATGAATTTGCGTCCGTCATTGTAATGAATCTTCGTTCTGTCTTTGATTCCGTAGAGAATCGTCTTTGTGGATGGGCATGCTCCTCCCGAAAGTAGGGGTGTAGATTGTATTTGATCAGAAGTAAATTAATCTAAAAAATATATAAGATCGAATAGACTCAAGAAACCACACCAATTAGATAGCAAACATCTACTACTAGCATAAGTAATTTCCTCTATCAAAATAGTACTTCCACATTTGAGGCATCCTAAAAAACAACCAACAAAATAAAGAGATTTTGAGAAATATTAAATTGAATGATACACGTTTCAAAAAATATAATTGAGAGGACAAGATCATACCATCCGACCTGTGTGTCAAAAGTTTTGACAACTCTCGCCTTGAGATAATGGGTTCCTTCAAGTGCACCGTTCAAGTGGCCAACATCCCTTCCACGTTGACTTTTGTGTCATCAAGAAGACCATGTCTTCATCAAGCCAAGGATTTAGTTTCTACCTGACACCAAAAGCTCATGTTTATAGACAACGACCAAGTCTTCATAGTCAACGACGCAACTGACGCTGTAATAGCCATTGGTTCTACCCACATTGACACTTTCAAATGGGATATTTCTCTAGTATGGGTTTAGGCCTAAACGCCAAAGACATGACGTCTTTCCCGCAACCATGTTGTAACATGAATCACCACGGTCTAGGATACAGCCCTACAAGATTCAAAGAAATCTTTAAGGAAAGGATATCCAAGCGACACATAGTAGGTGTACAACCCTAAATGGACAGTTCATTTGCCAGGGATAAAGCACCCTATACTCTTACTTCTACCGAATCCTTACCATCTAGATTTACAAAGACGTTTTCCAGGCCTAAAAATCTTTTTATATTGTCCTCATAATCCAAACCCTTCTTTTAGTGTGATTAGGAAAAGAATATACTATTGGCGTGATGCCCTCGAAAACTTGGCTCGGATTCCCAAGACAGTTTATGCAGCTCAAGAATCTAGCTCTTTTGGTTCTCAAGAAACTGACTCCCTGTCATCCATTGATACTGTGATCGATGAAAGTAAATATTTTTCTCCTCTCAAGTGTATAGAGATGTTAAATATTGTACATTGCAAGAAACCTAATAATAATGATATTGTTTAATCATTTTCTCTTATATGTAATAAATCCCTCGATGTAACACAAGAAGTAGACTTCGAATCTATGATTAAAAATGATTTTTCCTTTTACTCTAATTTAAATTTCGAAACTAAACACTTCTTTCAAACTGAGGATGAGATTGTTTCCGCTAAAGAAAAGAGAATCGAAATCAATTTAAACACGGCCAATGATCCTCAAATCATACTAATTGGGAATTATTGAGCTACTGAAGGACGACAAGGACGTCTTCTTCTATTCATATAAGGAAATGTCAGACATTAATCCAAATATCACACGACAATATATTCATATATATCCTGACGCTATGTCAGTTTGTCAAAGCACAAATAGATGAAAAAGGAATTCGTGAATAAAATCTGAGATTATGTCCGAAAGCAACTTGATGATGGATTTATCAAGGTAGTAGAATATTTTATCTATATAGCTAATGTAGTCATTGTCCTTAAAAAAGATGGAAAACTACGCATGTGTGTAAATTATCGTGATCTGAATAAGGTCTGCTCTAAAGATCACTTCCCACTATCACATATCGATATACTGGTCGACCATATTGTCAGTCATGAACTTCTGTTATACATAGATGGATTTTCAAGATATAACCAGATCTTGATGGCCCCACAAAACAAGGAATACACCACGTTTATAACAGAAGTTGTAACCTTCATTTATAGTGTCAAGCCTTTCAGTCTTAAAAATGCGGAAGTCACATATCAAAGGGAAACCACCATGATCCTTCATGACATGATACACAAGAATGTGGAAGTATATGTCAACGACTTAATTGTTAAATTGAAGAATCGAGAAGGACATGTCCTAAACCTTAAGAAATTTCAGTAACGAATAAGGAAATATCAGCTACGACTCTACCCGAAGAAATGCACCTTTAGAGTCATAACTGGTAAAATTATAGTCATCTTAATCACATAGAGGGGCATCGAAGTCGATCTCTCTAAAATAGAAGCAATCACGATTATGTTGGTTCCTCGAAATGAAAGAGAGGTCTGTGGATTTTTAGGTAAAATCTAATACATTAGTCGATTCATCAGTAAGCTTACTATGACATGAGATCCACTATTTAAGATACTGAAACAATATTAAAATTTTTTATAAGATGAAGACTATCAACAAGCATTTGACAAGATCAATTATTATTTAAAATCACCTCCCATACTCATGTTTCCTAGAATCGACATTCATCTCATTATATATCTTACTATAATAGACATAGCCATGGGAAGTCTGTTGGCTCAAGAAAACTAGAACAAACTCGAAACAGATATGTATTACTGTTAGATAAAATTAGACCGGTTAAATAGAACTTAACAAAACAAACTTTCTGTGCAGGAACGATTAAAGAACCAGGACCGGTCAAGTAATCCAACCGATCAAGAAGACAAGACCGGTTAGAAGACAAGGCAAAAGATGTAACCAAAAACCGGAAGTCATCCGGTTAACCTAAATAACCAGTTTACATCCTAAACCGAAATGCATCAATCTAGAAAACCGATAAAGAAGCTACTTAGAGAAAGAACCCAAGAACATCAAACTAAGTACAATCTACAAATCGGTGCAAACAGACATTTTGAGTATCTGCGGAAAATGACACCAAAGGAACAGACTATAACATTGCCATATTCATACAAGTCTGAGGATACTCTGCAGGCTGCAGAAGACCGCCTGAAGAGATCTTTCCATTCTGGGATAAGTCAGAAGCACAACCTTCCAGGTGCAGGTAATTGTCCAACCGACAGTTGCTACATTAAGTAAAAGACAAACCTAGCCGGTTTGACCTACCTATTGGAAGTCTAAACCGCCAGGTCTGAAACACTGAACATCTGCTCAACCAATCAGATTCAAGGAGAATAAATGTGACCGTTGGTACATTTCACCTAAAAAAAGGAGCTAAAGAGGAGTAAATGCAGTTACAAGAGACAACAATTAAGAGTTACAACAACCCAAGTTATAAGTTGCATTTATCTCTTTAAGATTAAAGATCTTAAGTGTGCATTTGAAGTGAGATTACAATTTCGGTGAGAATTGTACGAGTGTTTATCGATCAGCAAATAAGTCTCGATCGGATATTGTGTTTGTGTATTCCTTAGTGAATATCCTTCTCGCGGTTTCGAGAGGAAGGGGTGACGTAGGAGTTTTAACTCCGAACATCCATAAAAACCTGTCTTGTTCTTTACTTTCTGTCGGCTCTACATTCTAACCGATTTATACTAACCGACTCATATCGCCCTAACCGATTAAACATTACTTAAACCGATTTACTGATTCCCAAACCGACCCACTAAAACTCCAAACCGACTCTACCCAAATCCGGCCTTATTCATCCTCTGTGTGTATTGCTTCAGTCTGAAACAAACCACTTCCGCACTTGAACTCGTTTCAAGGGTTTGTGACAGCTTGTGTAGTATTGAAACCCGGTGTTAATCTCTAACCGGATTAAACACCAACAATTGAGTGAAAGGTGTAAACCGGCCAGACCCCGGTTCCATAGCCCCGACCTAGATCCTATAAATTACATATGTAAGAGGATAAGTGGGGTGTGAACTTAATTACACGCTAGTTGAGAAAATCTGTTGGGCCTTGGCATGAGTCACCAAAAGGTTGAGACACTACTTTCAAGCCCACCCCATCAAGTTGGTATCAAGACTAGAGCCGGTCCATTTCTTATTCCAACTAACTCTTCTTTCACCAAGGCTATCCAAATGAATGATGATGTTATACGAATACGATATAACTTACACAATACAAAAATATTTTAAAGAAAGCGTTGTTGCGGACATTCTTACTGACCAACCCAATATTGTTAAGTTAGATGACGAACTCGAATTCCTTGACGAGACAATTATAAGTAAGACATTAGACACATGGAAACTAATATTTGACGGAACTTCTTGTAGTTGACCCCAAAAGGACGTATAACCCAATATCCATAAAACGCGAATATCCCATCACCAATAATGAGGCTGAATATGAGGCATGCCTATGGGGTCTCAAGATGACATATGAAAAAGGGAAACAAAGCTAGAAGTTGTTCTTGACTCTAACTTGATTATATCCCAAACTAATGGTACTTGGAAAGTGAAAGGGGAAAATATGAAACCCTACCACTCCCACATAATCAAACTCATGAAAAATTTGATCAAATATCATTTGTTCACGCTCTAAGAAGTAAAAGTCGTTTCGCAAACGCCCTGACTACTTTGGTAGCCATAACTGAAATTCCCGATGAAATTAAAGTCAAACCTTTAAAAATCCGACAAAAACAACGAACTTCTTTTGAATTAGGAGCAGTCACATCCTATGAGAATTATATTAAACCATGACACAATACTTTTCAGAAATACATTGAGTATGGAGAATATCCTTCCCATTTTTGAGCAAAGAAACGACGGGCATTGCGCTAGTATTCCACCAACTACACTTGGATTTCCAACATATTATATTGTTTATCTTTTGATGGTCAAAACATTCTATACACAGGCAACCCTAAATCAAAGAGGATCATGGAAGAAGTACATACAGGAACATATGGCGCACACATGAATGGAATAACTCCAGCCAAGAAAATACTCTATCTAGGATATTATTGGCAAAAGCTCGAACAAGAATGTGTGAGTTATGTAAGGAGTTGTCATCAGTACCAAATCAATGCTAACATGAAGCATACACCAGCCTCCATCATTTACAACATGACATTCCTTTGGCCTTTTTCTTCACGGGGCATCAATGTAATCGGGAAAATCTATCTCTACACGTCAAATAGACACGAGTTCATACTCTCACCATAGACTACTTCACCAAATGGGTTGAAGCAATCTCGTACAAGGTTCTGAAATCGTCTCAAGTGGAAAAGTACATCCAAACTAGAATCATCACTAGATATTGAGTTCCTCACGCCCTGATTTCAAACAAAGATCGATAGTTTCAAGGAAAATTGCTCGATGAGTTCAAGATCGAGCATCATACATCATCGCCTTATAGATCCCAAACCAATTGTGCGGTCAAAATGGTAAACAAAAACATGATTAATATTATTAAGAAGATGACTAGCACGTATAAGGACTAGAACGAGAAGCTGTCATATGCCTTATGGGGATATGGTATGATCGCTCGAACATCGATGGAAGAAACTCCCTACTATTTGATTTACAACATGGATGATGTACAACCCATCAAAATCGAAATTTCAACACTAAGAATACTCTTTGAGATCCATGTCATAGAAAAAGACTAACTTAAATCTCGATATGACCAACTAACGTTAATGAATTATATGATGTTAAACGCTTTGTGTGAAACTCAAGCCTACCAAAAATGTATGTCATACACCTTCATTATGAAGGTAAAACCTAAAAACCTCAATGAAGGTGATATAGTTTTCAAACAAACCCGGGAACTCCTAAACCCTAAGGACAAGTTTCGATCCCAATTGGAAGGACCCTCCCAACTTAAGAAGAGTTCATTGCCCCAAACAATCTCGATGCGATTAAAAGATATTTTCTATAATATCATGTTACACGCAAAACGGTTTAAAGCTCGACCTTGAAAGGAGCTTATCTCAACATAATTCAATCCTATGTTTTGTTTAACTTGCAACATGGACAAAGGACTCATGTCTGAACTATAGAGACATGATTCTTCTCAGTGAAAAATATAAAGAAGAGAAGATACATAGGTGACCTGCAAGTGTTGCGGGCCCGATCTCATTTACATAAATAAAACCCCCAATCCCTTGATAAAAATAGAATTAAAATCTTTTAGGAAAGGAATTAAACATTGATCTTATCCTTGAGTTAAGTAAGGGTAAAGCCAATAGCATCGCTTCCTTTCATGTGATATTCTAAGAAACAGAACTGAGGATTTCACAATAACCCCGAATCAAGAGATATCAAACATAAGCTCCTTTTCGTTTGTAAGCGATTATCTTGAGAGCAACCCTCAATCGAAGGTTTTTGAAGATATAGAAACTGAATAAACCCCATAAAAGCGAGTGCCAAAGACCAAAATTAAGAAAGACACCTCATCATTAATTTTGTTAAAGAATGAGAGGTTTGAAAATAATGCTTTGGTAAGAAAAAAACCAAAAACTTAAAATGCCAAAAGGATCGGAATAAACTTCGAAAATCTCAAAAAAAATTTAAAATGTTTCTATGTTCTTTGAGGAATTGAAATCACCATTCGTTTCTCAGTCAAACTATATTCATGATTGCTACGACAATAGTAGAATGTACCAATTCTACCAGATATACCCCGGGAACTAAAAAATAAAATAGTTCAAGTGTTTGAGGTATTGAAATCACCATACGTTACATACTCAGACTCTAGTCTTCATTGTTACGTCAAGGAGTCAACAAAAGAAAAAATAGATAAAATGGCAAATAAAAACCCAAAGAATAAAGTTGATAAACCTCACCCAAATGTTTTTTAGATAAGTTGGAGTTTAAATAAATATGGTTCAAAGTCGAGCAACCAAAAATAAGTTGCACTCTTTTATCAAAATGTGAAAGTGTTGACCACCTTCCTCGAAGGTTATGATTATAGAAAATCATTTGGACACGAGATTGAATTTTTAGATGTGATAGGATCGGTACTAAAAATAAAGACTAGGGTTTGGCTATTGTGAATAGCTATTGATAAACGTTTCTATAGTAATCATGTGAAGGATTAATATATATTTCTATTCTTCATAAATCCTTCGAACTCTTACACCCAAATACTCGAAAGTACGAAACTATAGAAATTCTTCCATAAAACAGTTTATAAGGTCTTTTGTCAAAGAGTTTATTAATTATTGACCGATTTTGTGTATATCATGATGTGTATATGGCTTCTGCCCAGAACTTCTAAGGCATACCTGAGTTAGCAAGCATAGATCTCGCTGCTTCCTTCTGTGTCCTGACTCTTCTCTCAACAATACCATTTTGTGTCTAATAGGAGAGTCCTCGTGATATGAAGTTAGGCGTCTGTTAGTGAACTCGGTTCCCCAATCACTTCTAATTTTAGTAACGCTTAAAGATTTTTTGTTTTGAAGACTAAGGATCTTAATCAAATTCTCAGCCGTCTGATTTTTAAATTGAAAAAACATAACTAATGTGAATCGTGAAAAATCATCAATAATGAATAAGGTGAATATCATTCCTCCTAAGCTCTTTACAAGAATTGGACCGAAAAGATCCATATGTAAAAGTTCCAAGCACCCGTTGGACTGGGATTTGCCTTTATTTTCGAACGATGATTTGCTCTTCTTGCCTAACAAGCAAGCAAGACAAAACTTGTCCTTTAAAAACTTCAAATTAGATAAGCGGAATACCAAATTATGAGAACAAATGTTGTTAATGGTTTTAAAATTAAGATGATTTAATCTATTATGCCATAGCCAATTCTTATCATTTTTGGCAATCACGCATATGGGATTAAATATCTTATTTTTACAGTTCATCTTATAAGAATTTCCTACTCTGCTTCCGGTCAGCAGAGTGTTACCTTCTGATCTTTAATCAGGCATGCATGAGTTTGAAAATCAACAAAAAAAAACCATTATCACATAATTGACTAATGCTGATGAGGTTATATCACATGTTTTCAAAAAGTAGAACATTGTTGATGGTTAGATTACCATGGATAATATTACCCTTACTCATGGTCTTACCCTTGCTGTTATCACCAAACGTGATTTTAGAACTTGACCCGTCTGTTATTTCAATTAGAAGCCGTCTATCTCTAGTCATGTATCTGTAACATCCACTATCTCGATACCAAACTGAATCCTCTAGGAAGTTAATCTAATTTACCTACACAAAAATATATTTATAATCTTTTGGTACTCACATTCAATTGAGTCATCGGTCAATCAGTCCCTTAGGGATCCATATTTGAGTTATTTTGATGGATTTCCCTTTTTGTATTGTGATAAGTGCGTATGATTTAGGCTTAACAAACGTTTTCTTGCTAGCAGCTGAACTCTTAACCTTAGATGATGGTTTTTATTTAAAACTCCTTGACTTCTTGTCAGATTTTAGTTTTCCAGACTTGCTGGATATTTTCTTCCTAGGTTTTAGACAGATTACAGTTGACAGAACATAAGTAATCTAATCCTTTAAGGTTAGATCCCAACATCTTAAATAAGTTAAACTCCATTATTAGTTAAACTCCATTATCAGTTAAACTCCCTCTGACAAAGTTTATTTGCTTAAGATTGTCCATTGCTGAGATTAACTCTTTACATGACTTGTCTGAGTTAGCACTGTCAAATCCTAAACTGGATTTACATCTAAAAGGCCTCAGCATATAAATTTGTTGTCTGACAGCGTCTCCAGACTTTTTCCATGAACTAACTATATATGTTAAACGTTAGTTTTCAGATGAAAGAATTTGAATCTTTTCCTTGAGCGTCTCATTCTCAAATGAGATCTCATTCACTTTGTTTTCAGAAACATTTGGTTCAAAAACGTGAGATTAAATAGAGTCATTGGTTTCATAATTTAATTTCATTTCATTAAATGAATCTGATAACTTCTTGTACTCAATGACCATGTCATTGAGTGCAGCAGTTATATCATCTCTTATAAACTCTTTTGAATAGAAGTCAAATACCTTGGACTGGTCGTCTGCCATCAAGCATGTGACAGCTTCATTCTCGCAATCGATAGGTGAGTCATCTAAATCGCTATCGGCCCACTTTGATTTGCGTTCAGTGCTCATAAGAACATTCTTCTATTTTCGGTTCTCCTTTATTTGATTGTTACATCCATATATTTGAATCAGCTTCTCCCAAATTTCTTTAAAGGAGGAGCATGACTTTATCTTACTAAATATCTTCATTTTGATCGACTTGTACAAGATATCATTGGCGACGTTGTCCAGGTTGTTCATCATCTTATCTTCAGTCGTCCAATTACATCTTGGCTTCTGAATCTTTATAGGACCATTAGTGATGATATCCCAGATGACGCAATCGAGGACTTCCAAATGCGCTTGCATTCTCATCATCCAATAATCGTAGTTCTCTTTTGAGAAAAAAGAATGTAGTTGACGACAGACATGTTTCAAGTTCTTGTTGGTGTTTGAGAATATAAAACAAGGCTCTGATACCACTTGATAGGATCAGTACTAACAATAGATACTAGGGTCTGACTATTGTGAACAACTTTTGATAAACGATTCTATAGTAATCCTGTGAGGGATTAGTATATGTGTTTCTATTCTTCACAAATCCTTCGAACTCTTGAAACGGTTTCTAGTGAGAAAGTGTTCGTCGGACTTGAAGCTTTGAACCGATGGAAGATGAATGACAAAAAGTAATGAACACATTGAGTTTTATGGATGTTTGGAGATAAAACTCCTACGTCACCCCTTCTTCCACAACCGGAATGATATCCACTAAATATATTGAATCAAATACAACTTACTGAGCTAGCTAAATCTCTTTTAAACAAAACAACCTTTGTTCAACTTACAATATTCTCAAAAATATTCTCACAGCTAGACAATAATTGATTTTCTCTCTTGAGCTTGAATGATGATAGAAATCAGTAAGAGCAAGAGTAAACTTGTGAATTCAGTAAACTGGTAAGGTGATTCGTCGGTTGTCCTTGAGCATCTATTTGTAGCAGAAGGACACCAATGGTCGAATCTTCTTTGTCGACATGTGGCAAGTGTCTATTGAAAGGCCTCCCATAATACCAAAATGCAGCAGACTTTGAGCCAATGGATCGGGGCTGTACCGAACAGATAGTGCACTGAATATCCTCTAATTTGTCTTGTACTAGACAGAAAAGTTGGAAGGATATTAGCGTACGTGGCGTTCGTTCATTTGATACAAATAGCTGGTTTGTTAGACTGCACAGAAGTGAGTGGAGCAGGAGTAGTAGCCAACTTGTTGATTCTGGTTAGACATATGCTTTCTTCAGACGGCTGCTAAAGCAAGACATTGAACATGCTCCACTAGACCAAGTCTAAGGGAGTTAGACGACTTCGTCTAACTGCGCGTCCCTTTAGACCAAGTCTAAAGGAGTTAGACGTCCTCGTCTAACTATGCATCCCTTTAGATAAAGTCTAAAGGAGTTAGACGTCCTCGTCTAACTACGCATCCCTTTAGATCAAATCTAAAGGAGTTAGTCGTCCTCGTCTAAGTACGCATCCCTGTAGACCAAGTATAAAGGAGTTAGACATCCTCGTCAAACTACGTATCCCCTTAGACCAAGTCTATAGGAGTTAGACTAGCACATCTAACTTTGTATCCTTTTAGACCAAGTTTAAAGGAGTTAGACTACCACGTCTAACTACGTATCCCTTTTGAAAAAGTCTAAAGCAGTTAGACTAACACGTCTCACTTCATATCCCTTTAGACCAAGTCTAAAGAAGTTAGACTACCATGTTTAACTACGTATCGCTTTAAACCAGGTCTAAAGGAGTTAAACTACCACGTCTAACTATGTATCCCTCTAGACCAATTCTAAAGGAGTTAGAGTAGAACATCTAACTTCGTATCCCTTTAGACATGGCTTAAAGGAGTTAGACTACCACGTCTAACATCGTATTCCTTTGGACCAAGTCTAAAGGAGTTAGACTACCACGTCTAACTACGTATCCCATTTGACCAAGTCTAAAGGAGTTAGACTACCACGTCTAACTATGTATTCCTTTAGACCAAGTCAAAAGGAGTTAGACTAGCACGTCTAACTACATATCCCTTTTGACCAAGTCTAAGTTAGCATAGTCTTATGCACATGCACACAACAAAATAGACAACTTAGCTATATTCACAACTAAGTTTTAATCACAGATCATCAAAATAAAGTCTGCATAGAATAGGCTTATCTTTAATTTATTTTAGTCAAAATAATTTGACCAAACAAGATAATATCTCGAAAGTTGGGAAAAAGAAATCTTAATTGGTCCCAATTACGTTTCAAATCCAAAACGATCATGATTCATTCCAAAGGATCAAGGTTCAGTCCAATCTCGAAAAAATAGATAAACAAGGATAGGTACTATGGAAACAAAAAATAATATTTCTTTATCCAAAAACATGAGTCATTTGTCCATAGATAAAGCTCAAAACTGTCGACTAACGGATTTCAACTAGAAACAAAGGAAATGTTGGAAAGAAAAGGAAAACAAGGATTTGGTTGTAATATTCTCCATGATAAGGACGTCCTTAGGGAGTGGTTGATATATTGCAGAGAAATCCATTCTATCCTTACATTCGTTAACCTCGTCGAGCATCACAACTTCCCACACTCATCGTTCTTGTATGTTTACCTGTATCTTTAACGACCACACCAAGTAGTTACTCTTCGTGAGTAACGGATAGGAGACATCACATTCCTTTCTCTTTTGATCTTCATTGTCGCTACACCTCTGATTAATTTTGATGACATGTTCTTTATATAGGTTTTGATACTAAATGTTGGTTCTGACTATCAGATCTTCTAAAAACAATTATGAAGAAAGAAAACGTTAGAAAAATTGGGAAGGACAATAAAATTTGTTTAAGAGAAAAAATTCTTTAGAGTTTTAAGTGTTGTATATCAACATTTACAATCAACCATTTTAAATGAGTAAATTAGCTTAAAATTTTTAAATTATTTATACATACAAACTCAAACTCATTAATAATTAAATAAGTCTTAATTGTGTAAAATAAAATAATGACCAACAACTTTCAATTTACTAATAAGCAATGTTTACACTCATAGTCGAGGTTGAAAGCTCAAGGTAAAAGGTTCGATCCCTCTGAACACATTTTTATTTTCATTTCTTTTATTTTCGACTATTCTTCTTCTGTATTCATCTTCTGCGTACAAAGACCTTGTTCATGAAGCAGTTGTCAAGATCCGTGAATGCTTCGGTCCTCAAGTTGTGTCTTCGTCTTGCAAATTAATTTTCTCGGTCGTTTGTGCTGCTCAAAATGGTAATAGTCATCAAGAAGCCAAAATCCCATGCTCGGACAAAAATTAATTTTCTCGGTCGTTTGCGCTGCTCGAAATGGTAATAGTCATCAAGAAGCCAAAATCCCATGCTCGGACAAAAGTCAAAATATCATTTCGTCGCCCGATTCTGAGAAATGGTCATGTAAGAATAATACTTAATCCATTTTTAGGCCATTACTCAAACGGACAATCCGTAGACAAAGTCACAGGTCTGTCGATAGGCAAATCAAGAAAATACTGTGGAAATATAAATTATAAAGATAATATGCTTGTTTAAAAATACCTTAAAGGGAGTTAAATTTATATAAATAAATATTATTAAAATTTTATTATATATATATATATATATATATATATATATAATTAAAGTATATTTCAAAATATTATTTTATTTAAATTAATATATTAATAACATATTTTTTTAAAATAGTACAAATTACAAAAGTATATATATATTTTCCAAACATGGATGTCTCCAATCAAATTCTAAGATCATAGGATCTTGACTAGAACATTTAGGGTTGGTTCATATCATTTATAACCCATCATAAATTAAAATAGAAGTTATATATATTTTTTCATAGTATAAATTAATAAGAATTGACCTCACATAGTTTTTTTTCTGACTATTCAGTACAATAATAGTAATCATGTTGTCTTATAAAAAATAATAGATATACTTCTTTTGAGATAACAATTAAGATATGATAGTAATTTGTTTCATTCCATTTGTAACATTAAAATAGTTCACAACTTTATTATTGTCATGCACATCCCTTCTCCAATAGTATATACATAGTACTATTGTATTTATTGGATAAAAAATTATTGTAGAAGTAAGGAAAGATTAATGAATCAAACTAGAAATAATAGAGGGTACGAGTATGAAGGTTACAACTTGAGGGTTAGTAAATAACTTTAAAATAAAATTCACCTTTCAAAATAATTATTTGACAATTTATTTAGAAGATTAATAAAGACTCAATCATATAATAAAACTTTAATATTAAAGATCCTATTATAAAATAAGACTTTAGGTATTTTGAATTAAAATTTGTTCATAGATTCTAGTGATCAGTAACTGGTATATGTTGTTTGATTGCAGATCTTTGATATGTTTTCTTTTAACCTAACCCAACATATTAATTTAGCTAGGATATTGTAAGTTTAGAAGAAAACATTAATATGAACACTATTCATAGTTTATCAATCCTTATACTTATAAATTGAGTACAATGACTCACTCCAACTTGTGACCTTATGAATATAAGTTTACAAACTTCTTATGAAAAACAGAATATTTGAGTACTAAATTTGTTCCTTTTATATTTACCTATAAATCATATTATATTCAAACCTTTTTATTTTTAAAACAAATCCATAAATAATCTCAGTTGTTTTTATATTGATTACAATTCAAATTCAGAAAAAAATAAATAAATAATATTAGTAAAATACATTCTTTACCTTTCATAAATTGCGACGAGATGAAATGTGATGGTTATTAAGATAAAAATACCTACGGAACAAAAAAAGGTCGGTATTTGTGAAATTATTGGTGATGGGATGCATTGTGGTCGGTATTTTTTTAGTACGTTGACAATCATCAAATATTGTAGGTAAAATTAGATACGAATCATTGAAACTATAATAATAAAATGATGAATAAAATTATATAACTCACGTTTCTGGTTAAGAGGAGAGTTTTCGACTAACAAATTTAGTTTTTAATTTATTTTTCATTATATGTTTTTTTTTAAAATGGGAAATCACAGTCATAAGTTATTCTACTAATATTTTTAAAAATGAATTATGTACTGTTATTCTTTAAAACAACAAATTTTTTAAGAATAATAAATTAAATTTACAAACATAAATTTTTAAATATTTTTGCAGAGCTTTGTAAGTTTATTATATAAATAAAATAAATATATATATTAAATATTATTAGATAAAAACATAATAAAAATTATTAAATATGTTTTAGATAAAAACAAATTGACAAAGAAAATATTTACCTAAAACTCTAGGTGGACGGTCTCTCCTCTATTTCTCACTTGGCCGGTTTTCCTACTACTGCGTCCAGTTATTCCAGTTTCTTCGTCGGTTTCCGCTCCAGCAAATCCTTGTCCCGCGCGACACTCCAACTTCTTCTTGTTCATGCTGATCGACCCTAGGTTCTTTCATTACCTAGCCCAAAAAGACGGCACGAGGAAAAGACGGTAGGCTCACGAAAAAATGAAGATTCATTTCTCTCTCAAAGGTATGTCACCACCCTCCATTTTTCTCCCTATATTTGATTAGATTGTTTGCAATTGTAGAAAACATCCACTTCGTTTGAGAGTGTTTCAAATTAGAGTGAAAGAGTGGAAACAACTAGATGAAAATTGTATAATATTCATATTATTGTATTATTTATTGAGATCGGGAAAGTCATAATCAGAAACACTGACAAACTTTTAAACTGTTACACTATACTCTATGACTTCTTAAACACATAAAAGGCGCAGATGTAATCCGGATTCACAAATCTTCAGCTATCTCATAACAAATTGTGATTGTGAAATGAGACATTGTTAAGATATGTGAATTGTGATCATGATAATTTATTAAAACTCTATAATCATCACTATTTTTATTTGTCTAGAATATGAACTTAAATTGAGCTATATTAAGTAATAATCATTTATCTATCTAATCATCTTTGATTGGAAATATATGAACTATAAATACTTGATTGTGTTAGTTGATATCAAATGATAAGTTGTATTATATATCTAAAATTGCCTGAGTCCATTAACCATTATTGTAATTGTTGGGCAGTTGAGTCAACAAGAGGATTTCATTCTAACATATCTTGTAATTTTTTATATTCTGGCTCAACTTGGGCTGAGACAAATAGGCAGAAGAAGAAGGTAATTTGTTTTAATGACAGTTAGATACTTGCTTAATTGTTGATGTGTTGGAGACTTATCAATGAGGAATTGGTTGATATTTTTTGAACCATATAGTTAACTTGTATTAAATATACCTATTTCTGTTTTATTTTAATTTAATGGGGGTGGAGATTTTGAAGTGAATTATGTATTACTGAAAGAAAATAAATTATTAAAAAAATTGTATTTTGAACTAGTTAAGATGATAAATACAAGATTATTTGGTGTTGGAGAAGGTTATTGAATGTCATTTATATTAGTAGCAAGGACTTTTTTAGAGTATTCTTCAACTATTAAGAATCTTGTCTTGAATAACAAAAATATATATATACATGTGATGTTACAAATAAATTAAATAAGTTAAATATATGAAGAATAAAATCACCGATTGAGATTTGACTCGAGGCATTTGTTAGACACATTTCCCTTAAAACAGTTTTATCGTCTTCCGTTTGTACTGGAGTTTATCGTAGATGACTGTCTCTCAGTGTACAACGAATCTAGTAGTGATTCTACACTAAAATCACTACTCGTCGAACTTGATCAGCGTTCCTGAATTATCACCGGATTTCAACGGAAATATCGAGCAAAGAACTCGAAGAACACTCACAAAACAAGAAGAGGTCTTCTGAAATTCTAGAGTGAAAAAATATAAGATGATTGATAGATGTGAAATGAATAATGAATGAGTATATATTGCAGAAAATTAAACCTTCAAATAAAACCATCCAAATGTTTAGTAGCAATAAATATTGCTCATTCATTTGTTAATTAGTCCATAACTAATTAACATCAGCTTATATGTTGATTTACAGAAATGTAATTTTAGACATTTAATGCTAACTAATTGAAGAGTGTATACGTTAGCCAATAGGTCAATTAAAGTTAAATGTTTATCATAACATTATGCTTTAATTTTATATTTAGGCATTAAATATTAATTAAATAATTAATATGTAATTATAATTTGGATTAAATTCACCGTTAATTCACGTTTGAATTTGTGTGAATTTTATTTGATTTTATTTATTTACAATCTTATTTCATTCATTAATGGAATTGACTTAATTCCAATACATCCATGTTCAAATTTGGAATTTACTATTGAATTAAAACTTACAACTTTTTTACATTTATTCTATAAGTCGTCTTCTTCAGAGAATTTAAATTCAAATGATTCTTATCTTATTTTACAGTATTAAAACAACACTTAAATTATATATAGTTATGTAGAGTCAATACATGTGAAATGGTTATATAGCATTCTACTTTATTTTAGTGGTTTAACAAATGTTTATTTGCAATGTGTAATGCAATAACTGCATTTCGTATATTATATTAAATAATTCTATAAAGAATAAAAAGGTTTTTACACATGCACATATCGTATATTTATAAGGTATCCATTGATTTTCCTTTCTTTTTTGTAGTGTAGATATTTGTAAATTAACGGTTGCTATTACTTATATCTTCACAATTTAAATGTAGATACTTACAGCTTGACTTTTTTCTTTTTTCTTTTTCGCAGTGGAGATTCTTGCATCAAAATTGCCTGATCTTTTTGATTTCCTTTAAGATCTTGCCAATATGGAAGATGTTTCAAAAGCAATTCTCATTATTTCTGTGTTAAAATAAATGAATAAAATCTTAAATTAATTTACTCTTTTTTTTTTCTCATTTCTTAATTTTTTAAGAGTTCAGTTAATGTTCTCCTATTATTTTTGCATTGTTTGACTATTGTCTATATTGTTTTTATATGACTAATATTTGTAAGTTAACTGTTACTATTAATTGCATCTTCACAATTTAAGATGATTTTTTTGTACTAAAATGTTGTTTATGGCAGTTAAAAATTGTAATATTAAATGATCGAGATCAGTTTAATGACAAGTAATCTTTAAATATTTTTTTATCATCAACCTGAGTTGGGGTGTTAGAATAAATTTAGCAACGACAAATGTAAATTCATGATCAATCAGATATACTTATAAATTTTTATGTTATCACTTTTATTATAATTTCTTACTTCTCTATTGTCTATATTGTCTATATTGGTGTAGTTATTTTAATTCCCATGTTGATTTGCAAGCAATGACTAGAGCCCATCTTTCATTTTCTTGATTTGCAAGCAATGACTAGAGTCCATCTTTCACTTTCCTTAACAAATAAATAATGTAGCACTGCACAATTTAGTTTTCACCAACACTTAAATATCTTCACATCATATAGCTATCAAGAGAACTTACACAAATAGGTTTTTTATTCGATAGATCTTGTGCTTCAACTAGAGTCCCTTTCTTATTACGAGATAAAATAGTGGAGTACAGTCCTAAGCAAGTAAGGAAGAGAAGTTGTATGAGGTTGTTGATAGTGAACTAATCAAGTGATGAAGAAGTATCTCTCATATTTATGGTTCAATTGATTTTTATTTTGAGGTTAATTCATTTCTTAATCTTTGATATCATATTCTAGGTCAAGGGGTCACCATAAAACTTCCATTAATCAAGTATATGAAGATTCAAATGCTGCTACTGCTCAAGACATGAAGTTACTCCTTATGCTTTCTAAATGGTATGTGTTAGTTATGGGATTATATATATATATATATGACAATAATGTTAATTGGTTGAATTTCTTTACAAGTTTAGAAATGTTTAGAAAGTTGAATAAGGTGCTTCATGTTGTATAGGAAATACAGATGTGGTCTCCTCAACACAACGGTGGAATATTTACAATTGAGGAAGCTAATCAATGCATATTGTATTAAAAGTAATTTTTAATATTTCGTCAATGGATTTAACACAATTTAGTCTTTTATAATACTGCACATTATCCCCTCTTCTAGCCTAGCGGCAATAAGAGGTGGATACCAACCCTATTCTCCTGGGTTCGAGCCCGTCAGGCGGCAAGTTCTGCGCCTTCCTTTGCCCCATTTTTTTTTTCCCAAAAAAATAATACTGCACATTAATGAGAAATTATCATGATTGTTCAAGATAAGCTTTAATTCTTGAACATTCTGAATTTTCAATTAAGGATGCTCTAGATGATTCATTTTCTATATTGAAATATGCTCTCTCTCGATAATTTATTATAAATAATTACAAGTTTGTTGTTGCTGAAAAGAAAGATATGGCTATGGATGTGAATATATTCCGATGTAATTTATCTTGTATTGGTTTAGAATTCTTTATTCAATTGATTATGTATAATATTGCATCAACATTCAAACATAGAAATAACCCTGGAATGTGAGACTAATTTGACAGATCAAAATTTACTTTAATGGAACTTGGCCACTGTATGATGAAGAAATATGATTTGCTTGACACTACAAAAAAAGACTTACGACAATGCTTAAAAGTATCTTTGCGAACCTTTAAAAGCGTCGCCAAAAATCTTACCGACACTTAATCTTGCGTCGCCGAAAGCAGGGTGGGCGCAAGTTTTAACAACGCTTATTTAAGCGTCGGTACAACTAATTTAAGCGTTGCCGAAAGGGAAGGATGTTTAACGACTCTTATTTAAGCGTTGGTAATAGTTATTCAAACGTCGCCAAAAGTCTATTATATTTTTAAATTATTATTTTAACCATTCATTTAAAATTTTATTTATTTTTATTTATATTTCTACTTTTTTGAGATAATATTTTAATATTTAATTTTTTTATAAATTAAATAATTAAATAAAAACAACATTTCAAAGATAATAAAAAAAACTTAAATAATTAAATGAAACGAATATTAATTAGTTAATTTACATCTAATAATCTTTTTATTTAAATAAAATACATTAAATTTCAAATAAATAGTTCCCTTGATGGAACTTTACTACTTTCTATAACGCTTTCATATAGGATTCATTGGCGATTTGAGTGTTGGGATAGTTGCCTCAACTTCTAGTAATGCATCCATAATTCCCCAACTTGCTTCTATTAATGTATCCACAAATGTGTACACAATTTCAACACTTCTATTAGAAAACAAAGTGACATGCATACCTCTTTTGCATCACAAATACTAGTAATGGTTTCAACTGTAACAACAGCCATTTTCATATTAGATGAGTACACAACAAAATTTAGCTCTACTTGGATAGGCAATTAACTACATTTAATAAGACAATTTCTAAATTGATGGAATCCCAATATTGTCAATAATCTTGTTAAAATACTTACCGCCTCAACGTGTATTAGCATCAACGTGTATTCTCCTAACATTATTCAACTCCAAATCAAAGTGTCCCTGCAGATATAAATGAACATAGAAATTAGTGTAAGAAACATAAATAAGGAGTTTAGATCTTTACCAAAACATCTTGACAAATGCCCATACTAAGTTTCAAGGCACAACTCTTTGCATTATACGAAATATAAAAACTTGAATATAACACCACAAACTTGATAACAACTACCTCAACATGTTACACATAATTACTTGGAAACTAATTTAACATCTAATTAATCTAAACAAGCAATCTGGAAGCAATGAAAGATATTAACAAACTAATTAATTTGGTAAAACAACTTATGGTGTAAAAGAGACAAGCAATCTGAAAGTAATGAAAGATATTAATAAACTATTGAATTTGATAAAACAACTTATGGTGTAAAAGGGACAATATTGTCCATTCATAAGGGACAATATTGTCCATTCATATGCCTAGAACTATATATATCTACCATTACAAAATTTATGATATTACTAAAGAATGCTATATGGTTAAAATTTGATAAAGAATTTTTGTACAAAACTTCAACCTAGGAATCAAAATAAAAAATAAGTGGTACTTGCTCAACAAAATCGTCTATTCAAAATAAATTTTAAGAAAACAAATAAAGACGCAAGTTATAAATATAATAAACAAACTAGATTAACGAACTAAGGATATTAATAAACAGAAGCAAATAGTGTATTAAAATGTAGAACTGTTATATGAGCGTATTTATCACAACTACGCTAGATATTTAATGTTCAATTGAAATATATTGCATTTTAGAACTGTTTATATCGAAATATATTGTACTTTAAAACTATTTTGACTTTTGACAATCCACCTTTAAGTAACATTATTTAAATATATTGCACACGTGATCGTATCAGTAAATATATGAGCATCCCGGACGCGAGCTGTCTTCTATGCATAGGAAATGAAGAAACCAAAGATCACTTATTTGGGAGTTGTTGTATTGCTTCGGAGCTTTGGGACAGATTCTATAAAAGCCTGGAGCTGATCAGTTTCCCGAGCGAATGGAATGAAATCAAAGAAGCGGCACTACTCAAAGCCAATGGAAATAGATTTGCAATAAGCGTGTTTAAGTGCGGCTTTGGAGCAGTAGTGTATAACATTTGGCAAGAACGGAATGCAAGGGTATATGACAGAACCCGTAGGAGCATTGACGAGTTATGGAAAGATATTGTATCGAATTGTAGCGCCCTTGCGGGAACGTGGAGAGGAATTCCAAACACGGAGCAGAACTGGAATATCTGCAGGAACTGGAATTTACCGTTTTTTAAACTCACTAGAATTGAAAGCATTGTAAACAGATAATTCATTTACGTTTTTAGCTTTTATTCAGAATGTTACGACTTCAAAATAATTCTAGGCCTGTCTAGAATGATCTCTTAAACTCGTGGTTTTTTTTTCCTGTTTTTGGGAATTTTTAATGAAATGACGCTAAGTCGTTTTTCCTCCCCCCCAAAAAAACATTATTTAAAGACACTCAAGTGAAAAGAAAAAGCACGCAATTAAAACAAGATTCAGTCCTTAACATGGACCTGAAATGTGTGGCCAGGAACATAAACAATTAATAAAAATACTTAACAAAACAGACATTTGACTATGCACAACTATGAGTACCGTCTGAAAATGTTGGTACAGAAAATAAATAAAATGCAAAAAAGGAAAAGATATGATCAATTAATAATTGGACCCCATTAAGTAAAATTTGATTTCCAAAGAGTTATTCAATATAAAAGAACGAGAAAAGCAATTTCACATTAACCAAAAACCTAACTAACTTAAAAAATAAGATCACCTGTCTATGGATATCCCACCAGCACCTACATCTTTCTCCATCTGTCTGATGTATCCACTAATGCCATCCAATCTTCAAATGAGACAATAACATATCAAACACCGAAGATAGAAAATAGTATAGACCAAACCCACCACCAAATATTTAGAAGAGAAATATGCATTCACAACAAAATTTTCAAGAATGTTGTCTCCAAAGTAATCATCAAAAGGCTACGGTCAAGTATGAACTTGTGAAAACATATTAGACAGTAATTATGGATTAAAAGTTAGTACCATTAAATGAAAAAAATTCCATGATATTAATGTTAAAATAACTGCAGGTTTCTACCTCCTAAACCATTTTGAGTCCTCAAAAGATCAAAGGGCTTTGCAGTCTTGACATTGTCACTTCAAGAAGCAAAACATATTAGAAACAACAATAATCCTTCATTACATAAAAATATAAAACTATGTGTTTTACTGGGTATAAAATAGTACCTTGAAAAAAAAGCAACACTCTTTCCACGAACTTCAGTTAGGTGTTCACATTTAACTGCTGCAAGAAAAATAAGATATGGAATTAGCAACAAGGAAAGAAACATGAGAGAATATATAGAACTTCATCAACCTATAAGAATTTTGTGTTGTGAATCAAGCTTTACAGTGACATCAAAACCACACGGAGCTAAAACACGACATATATAACCTTTTAGAGGACCAACTTTTATACTTGTAATGAAGACATGGTTCTAGGCTAAGATTTTATACAAATTAATCTTGTCCATTATTTTTGTAATTTCACATTCTAAAAATTCAACCAATTGAACTCTTTGTTTTTTGTGGATGACATCAAATATTTCGAACACCTTCTCATGGTTAGCAATTTCTAGAATTGGAACTTGTGCAATCATCATCAACTTCTAAGATATATTCTGCAATATGTTCAGGTTATAAATGTAAACATGCAAATATATAAATTTAAAAAAAAAAGTGAAATAAAATTGTACGAAATGATGTAGTGTCAAGGGATTTTGCACGATCTTAAAGCACACTTAAAGCACACCTGATGCTTTGAATAATGCATTGTCCAAAGCTAAGCTCTTGCACAAATCAATCTGATTGATTTCTCTTGGACTTTCAGGTTGTACAGATTCACACAATTGATGTGTTTGTTTTTTTGTTGTATAAACTACTTATTTGGTGCTTATCGTATATTTATAATGGTATGTACAATCAGGGTTTTGTCTCTACTTATTTTTGCTTCTTTTCTTTGAAGATATGCCATTTCAATATGCTATAATCTTTAGATTTGGGAAAATATACCAATGAAAGTTCAATAATTCAAGAAATTATGATATCCTGTTTATGCTATTTCCTACACTTAATCATGTAATATTCACCAGTGGCCTTTTTATATCTTCAAGTTCTAGTTTGGATGACTAGTGTAGTTTGATGGCAAGTAAGAAAGAATCCTAGGATTTGGTTGTAAATTTATACATGAAACATGCCTAGAAAATGTATTCCTTCTTGTAAATAGGGCTGTTAATTAAGATCACCAAAAATATAAATGAACTTATAAATTGGCAGTAACTTAAGGCTTATTTCACACCTATAGAAATTCCATTGACAAATAATATGCTTGTTTGACATTCATCATTTCATAACATTCATAAGTTATAAAAGAGTTTTAAAACCTAATCCAACTGAAACAGTATATTCTAAATTTTCAAACTTAAGAAGTTATAATATTAAACATCACTAGTAGTAGTTTGATTTTCTGAAATTCGAAAGAAGCAGTATGCCCGCAGATTCGGAAAGTGAATTAAAAAGTAGCAGTCGAAATAAAATGAACCCTACAACAAATGTTTGCTCTAATTTCCCTTAAATAGAGTGTTTAGTCGATGCTAGTATAGAAACACATATAATGAATGAAAAATAACAAAATAAAAACTAAGAACCTGAAGAATCTTGATGATTCTCTTCGCAGCAACCAATAGAAGAGGATAGCGAACACACATAAAGATTTGAATCCCCGTTCGAATCATCGATGAGAAAGATCCGTTTCAATTGAGAATAAGTGGAATCCGAGCCATTACTTTGTAGATCGATGAATCAATCCGAGCCATTACTTTGTAGATCGATGAATCAATTAGATTTGATAAGCTCACAGAGGTTTCCGATGAAAGAGAGAGAAGGGTTCAGATGAAAGAGAGAGACTGAGAGAGCAGAGTGGGGAAGAAAGAGAAACCACTATCTTGTTTAACCCACTTAGATTAGAAGACCCGTCACCCTACCTAGCTTATAACTCATGACCCACGATTATTTTAAGAAATTAATAAAAAAAAAAGTAAAAAGTAAAATAAAATATATCAAGGTGCTAATAGATAATAAAGGTTGGCAAAAACCTATTTTTTTTTATGACTTTTAACCACGCTTAATATGCGTTGGTAATTATAGGTCACTGAATCTATGTTTTGTTGTAGTGTGAAATATCAAATCAATGTTCAAATTCAGATTCCCATGTAGAGAATTAAGATATCTCGTCGAGTAAATGTAGAAGTTGGAGATCAATTACAATATCAAGCAAAAGATGCAGCTACAAAATCCAGTTGTTCAACTTCCTCATTAGCTTTGAATCAATTCATTATGAATCCATTTTCGGAGCTAAAAAGAGAAATAAGTGAGACAATTACAATATATTTTGACATGATAGTCGTCTATCCTCGTGTCCCCAATTTAGAATTTCAAGAAGATGCTTCCACTGGGTAAATTTATTTATGTTGATGACTTTTTAAATTTTAAACATTTAAATCTTGGAAACATTGAAGCAAAATATTTTATAATAGTGAATATTTTTATAAATATCATTTAATTAGTTTTAACAACCACGATCGGCACGATCAACACGAACGGAAAAAAAATACGATTGACACGGTATCAATGTCACAGTTTCACTTGTTGTGGTCGCGATTGCAAATCGCTCAAAGTCGCTTGTTAATTCAAGAACGTGTGCACAATCGGCACAATCGGCATAATCGGCACGATTGACACAATCGACACGATCGGCACGATCGACACAATTAGCACGAACGACACGGCATCGACTCTAATAGCTAGGTCATTTATTCATCTGTATAGCTTGGTTGGATGGTTAGGGTTTCTAGTTTACCTTGTTCTATAATAGTTATGGTTTTTAGTGTATCCTATTCTGTTATTGCTCTGTTTTGTTGTTGTGTTCTGTCATTCATCAAAATGGGAAGAAATAACAGCAATAAGAATAAGGAAGTCAGGTAATTTGTGATTGAAGGTTTAAGGGAGATAGCTGAAAAAGAAATCGATAGGATTGCTGAAGAAATTACCTATGAAAAACCGGAATGCAGCAAAGGTAAAAAACCAATTAGTGATATAAATTCTGAAGAAAATGCAGCAGGAAGACAGGGGGAAAATGAAGGAATATGGAAGGTTGGGTATAATGAAAGAGAAAACCTCTTTGGACTTAAAAATCAAATCACAAAGCTACTGATGCATTCAAAGAAAGGAGAGATTGTGCTCAACAAAGAGAAAATACAACAAACAGTCGTCCAATTGAATATACATTATCTTCAAGATTGGAACCTACTAGAGAGAGAAGAATACGAAAATATAGTAAACTGGTCAGTGGAAACAATGAGGGAGCTAATGAAGTCCCCAAAATCAAAGACCTATACTATCAGGAGCAATTACAACTGGAAGGTAAATGAAGTCTGGAAAAAGAATGCAGAAAAGAAAGCAAAAGATCATTCATACAAAGGTCAAATCTACTTGGGTGAGTTTAAAACAAAAGTTGAGATTCTCAACTCTCCTTTTGAATTTAAATTTCCCACTGAAGTGGAGGAGAAATGCGTCAAAGAATGAAAAAATGTAGTTGTTGGGAACTACATAGGAAAGAACCGTGTATCTTTTCCAAACACTATGGAATCACTAATGAAACAATGGGAGCAGAAGGGACTATATAAGGTTTCTACAAACATCCACGATCTCTATTTTCTACAATTCAAAAAGGGAACGAACTTGGATGATATTCTGAAAATTGGGCATACTTATATTGGATCCAACTGTATGAAGTTGGAGAGATGGTCTAAAGAATTGAGTCTTCTAAGCAAACCAAAGGAAACAACCCAAATATGGTTCAAACTTAGAAACATCCCAGCACACATGTATAATGCAGAAGCTCTAAATCACTTTGCTAGTCTATTGGGAAAACCATTATATATAGACCCAATTACGGAGGAAGGAAAGTACCTTACTTTTTCTATAATAAGAATTGAAGTGTATCCTCAAAGTACACTACCAAAAAACATGAGAGTTGTTGATAGGAATGGAAAGCCCACAGTCATGGAAATCTCATATGAATGGAGGCTAAACAGGTGTGCTTTCTGCAATACTTTACAACATGTTAGTACTAAATGTGCCAAAGAAATTGAGGAAGAAAAAAAAATCATGAAAGCCTGAAAAAAAAAGCAGGAAAAAAAATGGAAGAATCAAGAATGGGAGAGCATATTGTGGAAGTTAAGAATAGTGATAAAAAAGACAAAAATGAGGAAAATGCAAAGGAAGAAAGCAAGAAAGTTTCTGAGAAAAAGGAAAACAACGAAAGAAAGAAAGTAAAGAAAATCTAGGTGAAGAGGAAAAGAAAATTTTCTGTAATGCGAAGTATCAGGATGGAAAGGGAAGATGAACCTCAAGTTGTTGTTGAGGAAAATCAAGAGAAAAACACCCAGAATTTCAAAGCTGAATCAGAGAATTTTAAAGCTGATAAAGAAGATTCCAAAACCGATGTGGAGTCTAAAGCCGAAGTTGAAGATAATAAAGACAATAATTCATAAATTCAAGTTGAAGATAACAAAGGAAAAAGCCCTGAAATTCTCAAAAATAATTCTTTCTATCAAATTAGAACGGGCTCGTACATAGAGAATCAAAATTAGAATCAACGATACTCATCATCCTCTTCAATACAATCTCCTATTATCGTTAGAGGAAGAGGAAGAAGAAGAGGAAGAGGAAGAGGAAGGGGAAGGGGAAGGGGAAGGGGAAGGGGAAGGGGAAGAATGCATCTCAATGAAAATAGATTGCATGCGAAAACCTAGGCTGGGATGGTTAGGTTTGAATGTAGTCTTTTCTGTTTGTAATCTCTATTTTTTAGAATGTATGAATGTTACTAATCAGTTTTTTCAGGGTATTTTGATTGTCATCCTTAATCATAGCTAGGGTTTGTCTAGATTTGATTTCTAACTCTCTCAATTTTGGGATTTTTAATGAAATGGTTTTAACTGTTGTCCCCCCAAAAAATATTTTATAAATGAATTACTATATCATAGTCTAAAAAGAGTAATTTGAGTAATTCTCTAATCTATAGCATCAGTAAGTTTCGTTGACATTTACTTTTCTATAGAGACGGTATGAGTGGTCGTTGTTTACTTTTCTATGGCGACGGTAATGGTGGTCATCATTTCACTTTATCGATAGTAAGTATGGTCACTATTTACTTCTTTATGGCGATAGTGAGGGTGATTGTCATTTATTTCTTTACGGCGACGGTCAGGGTTGTCGTCATTTACTTAATTATGACGACGAAAACGGTGGTCTTCTTTATGGCGACGATAATGGTGGTCGCCTTTTGTTTCTCAATGGCGACGGTTTGAGCCGTCAACATAGACCGTTCTATGAAGACTGTCCTAAAGTTTTTGGTATTTTTGTTTTTGAACAACAAAGACAAGGTAAATGACGACAACTAATGACAACTCTTTTGACTGTCACTATTACTTTGTACTGACGATATATAACACAATACCGACGACAACTATCATTGATGTTGGTAAGATACAAATTTATAATATCAGTTAATAACATTATAATTTTAAAATACAATGCAAATAATAACGTAAAAATTTCAATAGTGAATTCACATTCTTAAAATATAACATGTTTTAATCATATCTTCATTGTGGAAATTAATCATTTAATCTCATTTTACAATAATATAAGAATAATCTTTTTTGTATGACATATTAAGTTCTATTATAGGTTTAACATCTATAATTATTCATAAGCATGTAAAGCTTGTGAGACAATCTTGTAAAGTATTTCCTCTGATAATTAGAATGGATCTAACTCTGAGGTAGATGAATTTGTCTACAATTATGTATATGTGGATAATATTTTATTTGTGTTACCATTTATGTTTCATGTATTTGTTAAACATATATAATTGTATTTAACATAGAACAAGAAAAAAATCTATTTTTCTATTTATTAGATCTAGTAAATCATAAATTTATAATCAATTATTTAGAAAGTTAGTTGTTCTAACTGTGAGTTGGTTGAACTTGACTATAATGATGTATACATGCACTTAATATATTTTATACAATTGTTTTAAGTATGAACTTGAATGTATCAACTCTCATTATTGGTCAATATTTTATATCCAATGAAATGTTTATGCTTGACCAAATATATATTACTCTTGTAACTCCCAAAAAAACCTTATATTAGGTTTCCGTCAAAATTTCGAGATTCGAGAAATTCAATCTCGATTTATTAGTCATTAATTTTCTTTTAGCATAAAATATTATTTTTAAAATTTCAAAAATTTCTGACCAATTTTGAAATTAATTAAAAATAATTAAATTTGGGTTCAGTTTTAAATAATTTGGGAATTTATGATAATCAAATTATTATTTGATTTTTATTAAATTATTTAGTTTAAATAACTTAAACATAATTAATTTGAAAGATTGTTTATTTTGAAAGAGAGTCGTCAATTAATATTTGAAAATCAATAAATGTTGACATATGTATACAAACGTATTGATCAAAGTTTTTTTTAATTCGTAGTTTAGTGATACTCGAGAAAGTTCTTTCACGCTTCATCCTCTCTACCCATTTTAAAAACGGTCTTTACTTATAAAGTTGACTTTTGAAAATCAATTGTACAACGTTTGAGTTTTAGTCGATTATTCTTCCGGTCCTAAGCAAGCGTTTTGTGCATTATTTAAAATATTAAAACATCAATATTTAAATTTTGGTTCTTGTTGTAGATGATCACATAGGAAGAAATACCCAAAGAATATCAGTAATTTTTAAGGACATTAGAGTTTAAAATAAACACCAAACGATCCTTTGCCGAAATATATTTTTGGAAATATACCAAAAATATTTTAACATCATTTTCTAATTGTTTGGTTTTTTAAAAAATGATTTGGAATATAAAATTATAAAAAATAATTTTTAATTTTGAAAAGTGGAACCCAATAAGCCTTAGGACTAGAGTTCTAAACCCTAAGATCATTTTTATCGGTCGGGGTTAACAGACCCTCAGTTCGGGTCGAGGATCTCTCGGCAAAGGCTCATGATCATTAGTCTAAGTGCGGAAGTCCCACGGTTTGGAGGCTAAGGACTCATGATCCTAGGCTAGCTTTGGGCTAGGTCCCTCGGTCGAGGTGTATGAACCTCTCAGTCCTAGGCTAACTCAAGGCTAGGTCATTTTATTCGGGTTCAGGAGCTCTCGGTCCTAGGTTACTAATTTTCAGTCCCATGTTTGGGATTCTCGGTCCAAAGGCCACATCTCTCGGTCCTAAGGTTTGGGAATCTCGGTCCCAGGTTAAACCTCTCGGTCCTAGGTTAGACCTCTTGATCCTAGATGGAAATCATCGGGCCTAAGTCTCGATCCTATCTCAAGAACATCTGTCGGACCTCTTGGTCCTTTTGAAAATCTTTGTGCTACGTTCGAATTTCTTAGTACTAAATTTTGGTCTGGACCGAGGATCCTCTGTCGGATCTCTCTGTCCCAGGCTAACAAGCCTCGGTCCTCAAGAACACAAGTGTATAAGCTTTTAAATTAATTTTTAACTCACATTCTTTTAAAATATTGGGTAGCTTCACAAAGTTTTCAGAACATGTTGATCATCATCTCAAGGTATCAATCGACATGAATGATGATCAATTTGTTTAAAACTGTTTACGAAAAAAATTGGGTTTTTGATTTTAAAGTTGTTTTGAAGTGTAAAGAGCTATACAATTGCTTCCTTATACTACATATACTTGATTGAAACCAAAACAAGAACACTAACTGCTTGTTTGAATCAAATTAGGAAATCAAAAATTTCAATTATTTTGAAATTTTTTATTTTGATAACATGATCCAAATAGTTTTCCAACATCATTTCAATCATGTTGAGAAGCTTTATGGGTTGTGATTCAATATAATTAACCAAGAACAACAAACCCGTTTTTTTGATTTAAAAAATTTTAATTTGAGTTTTTATTATTTTGATCGATTGATCAGTTCTATCCTATTAAGGTAGTTTCTAAATCATCTAAGGATGATTTGTTAACCATAAAACATCATAAATAGCAAGAATCTAAGCTTATGCAATTTGAAATATGAAAATTTCCAATTCAAACTGTAAATTTGAATTAAAGGGTGATTGGAACCTTACCAAGGACTACAGAACGCCTATTGATCCTTAAAGAAGCTTTCTAGATGTTCAGATCCAAGCTTTAAAGCTTTAAACGGATTTTCAAAAAATTCAGAAGCTTTGAGCTTCAATGGCGAATCTTCTATAAATCGCGATTTAAGAGTGGAGATTAGATTCTCTAGAGTTTGGTAACGACTCATGGGGTCTATTTATAGATTCCCTAAGTCGGTGGAGATTTCTAGTGGCCTCAATCGGCGAAAATCTATTAATGGTTTTTGCCTATTTTTAGCTTAAGTTATCGAAATAGGGACGAATCATCCTTGTTTTTTAGGAGAAATGATCACCTTCGTAGGGTGATCATTTCAGGCTTTAATTGAGCCGAAATGATTAACTAACAAGGGAGTTCCAAAAATGACAAATCGAAGACGGATCTTCGTCATTATCCCTCTAGCGTCGCATTGGAGACGAAGGTGGCGCTTAAAATGACGTTGTTTTGGGCGCGTTTGAGCACTTTGTTGGCGTTTTGTCTAGGCGTCGTTGCGTTTAAGCGTTACGTTAGTGTTTTGTCTAACTGTCGTTAGCCAATCCGTTACGTCGCGCGCGCACGCTTCTTCTCGGCTACAACCGGCTACGTGGAGCGCTCTGATGCGTTGGATAAAAATATTGCGTTCATCCGATGGACACGACTCCTCCTGTAATCTTTTCTTCTGTTTTCGGCTAAACTTGATTACAGATATAATTTTATTTTAAAACTTTAAGGTTTTGTTTAAAATTTGATTATTCTTTTACCCGTTTGGTTTTAGTTTGTATCTTTTTAAATACACAAAATTTTAAAATAAATATGGCAAATATTTTACCAATTATTATATATATATTTATATTATATTTTTAGAGCTAAGTAAATAATTGTTTTAAATGAAATGGATACAACAATTCATTCTAAATTCTTTATTTTTTTCCCTTAATTTTTTTAAAAATTATTTTAAAATAAATGAGTACAACATTTATCTCAAATATTATTTTTTTATTATTATTTTGACCATTTTCGTTAACTAATTAGGCTTTAATTATCACAATAATTAGTTTATTTAATTGTTTTCATTGATTTTTGGTCATGAGATTAATTATTTTGATATTATTTATTTAAAAATAAATTAAAATAATTATTTTAATATCATAAATTGGAGTGTAAATTTTTAGTGCTTATAACTCTCTTTACTATGGTAAGAAATGTTTTATATACATCAACTATAAAATAACTATTCTTATTCTTGTAAGAGTCCTCGGGGTTTATTATATTGTGGAGACTAGTTTTATTTATTTATGGTCCATGTGAAGGATAAAAATATACTTTATATGTCTAAAGTCAAACAGTTTAGCTATCATGGTTTGAAAAATTATGTATTGATATGAAGAAATTTATATCAACAAAGAAATTTTAATTCAGTTATTCAAATGTTACAAACTAATTAGTACTTGTCACAAACACTTGCTCCAAATCATAAGCATAAGGTAGAGGCTCACCTGAGAACTCACAAAAAAAAAAGTTACTCACAAGAAAATTTTAAATGAAAGATTATGGTCATACACAAGTGTTTAACTCTTTCATAACAAGGTTAAATTGGCCTAAAATTTCCTTTCGTATATAAGAAAGGGTGGTAAAGCATGAATTGTTTGAGGTTTTGCGTGATTAGGATAATGTAAAGGTGAAGATGCAGGGTTGTTTATTTGCTTGGCTAGTCAAGCATTGATGCTCTTCTTAGAGAGGACATAACTTCTTCGACAATGTACGAACACCTCACAATAAATTTTGGGCCACCGGAAGATTCAATCATTTAAGTATGATTATTTCTTGTGCACTGCTCCTTCCCTTTTTAAAATCTAATGGGTTCGAATTAAATAAACCTTTAGTATCTCTTTATTTTTTATATTACTGTGGAATTGATATTTTAATGTTGTGTTAGTCTAAAGCATGTGTGTCGTCATACTACGCAAGTGGAATGAAAATACAATTATTAATGGAGACTTATTACATATTATTTTGGAACATATTGATATATTAAATCTAACTTATAATAGTTATTCTCTTGAATTTATGTACACTTATTGAATACAATTTCCATTTGAATTATTGTAATGGTTAACATATTATGCAATAATTGTGTTTCTATATGCAAGTATAACTGTAAATTAATTGATTGACTTAATATATGTAATTTGTATACTATATTGGGGAAAATTGGGGGAATTTATGAATGCAATGCGTGAGATTATTATATAATTATATTTAACATAGAACAAGAAAAAACTCTATTTTTCTATTTATTAGATCTAGTAAATCATAAATTTATAATCAATTATTTAGAAAGTTAGTTGTTCTAAGTGTGAGTTAGTTGAAGTTGACTATAATGATGTATACATGCACTTATTATATTTTATACAATTGTTTTAAGTATGAACTGTATCAACTCTCATTATTGGTCAATATTTTATATCCAATTAAAATGTTTATGTTTGACCAAATATCTATAACTCTTGTAACTCCCAAAAAAAAACTTATATTAGATTTCTTGAAAATTTCGAGATTCGAGAAATTCAATCTCGATTTATTAGTCATTAATTTTCTTTTAGCATAAAACATTATTTTTAAAATTTCAAATATTTCTGACCGATTTTGAAATTAATTAAAAATAATTAAATTTGGGTTCAGTTTTAAATAATTCGGTAATTTATGATAATCAAATTATTATTTGATTTTTATTAAATTCTTTAGTTTATATAAATTAAATATAATTAATTTGAAAGTTGACTAAAATTTATGAATGCAATGCGTGAGATTATGTTAATGGTCAAAAGTTGTGAGTATTTTACCTCTTAAATTGAACTTTTGTACATAGGGATTTGTGCATGTGCTCTATTAATATAATTCAAGCAAAAAGAACAACTCTCTTTTATGAGCCTAAAGATAATTTATGGTTTGTACCAAATATATCCCATAAACATTCAAACACTAATGACATTCATTTAATATTCTATATAGTACATAATACAACTTTTGAATGCCCGTTTATGTTTATTTAGTCTAAGCCTCATTTAACATGTCATAAAATTACCCCAATCTGTCCATATAATTTAGGTTTCAACTTTATTTTAAATTAGTTCACCGCCATTCCAACTCTTAAATAATTGATTTATAACATATCTAGTTTAGTGTGGAATTTTATTCCAACATTTTCATGATATAACACTAAAATATGTGTGCCACCCATTAGGTTCCATATTTATGTTAGATCATCTATAATTATCTACAATCATATTACAATCATGAGTTGAATCTTATAAAGAACTATCCTCAATAATTTAACTCTAACGTTATATTATTTCTCTTTTAGTCTAGAGACAACAAGATGTGGAAATCCTCAGCCTCTCTGAGGTCCTAGGTTCGAGTCCGTCAGGTGACAAGTTGTGCGCCTGATTAAATGATAATTGTCTTTGCGGTTTATATACTTAATCCACGAGAATTAATCGCACTCTAAAGGAAAAGTAGAACCCAACATTCTAAAAAAAAAAACTTTGACCTTATACTATGTTTGTGTGCATGTTTCCTCTTTACATCCATTCGTTTAAAAGTATAAACTTGAAAGTTCCAAATCTACCTACACCTTGCTTGTAATCCAAATATTATTTTTCAATGTCCAATGTATAGATTACTTTGTTTATTATTTTAGAAAACCATTCTGTTTGAAATAAGATTTCGTGGATGTGGAATACCTAATTATTTTTTTAAGACATTTTAGATATATTATTTTGTTGAGTGAGGATTAGTTATTAATATATTGTCCACTTAAATGATCAATATATACTTTATTTACAGAACCTTAAGTTTTAGGTAACAAACTATATTTGATGTAAAAGCTTCTAAAATAAACATATTTACTAAGACATCATTAGTTGGTAAGATCACTCTAGCATGCTTTAACAACTATACATATTACTATGTGAATTAAATGAAATATATAATTTTTTGTTTGTGACAAAATAAAAAAATATTATCTTCACTAATGGGAAAAGGACTATTAAAAATGGATAAAGCCATCGGTAAAAGCTATAATGCCGACTTTAATGATTATTAACATCGGCGATCAAAGTCGTCGTTCATCGACGCTACAAAACACGATGTTAAAATATTTTGATCATTAACCACAATTTTAGGTGGGAGGAAGTCGTGGTTAATAATGATACATTATTAACCACTACGTTCTCCTAAAGCCGTGGTTAATAATATATTTTTATTAACCAGGACGTTCTCCTAAAGTCGTGGTTAATAATGTTTTATTATTAACCACATCTTTAGTAGAACAACGTGGTTAATAATTGTCACTTTCTGGTTTTTTTACGTTTCACTATTTAACGTCGGCCTTCATTAACGCCGACATTAATAATTGTCACTCTATGTTATTTGGTTATTTTTAGAATTTCACAAAACCGGTTTCAAATGTTTTTACGTAAAAAAGACAATTCATAAATCATATTCTATTCTAAATTTGATAAAAATCTAAAATCGTAATTCAAAATCTCAAATTAAATTGTATGTTAATCACTAATTGGGGGGAGGGAGAATCCTAGACATGAGCATCTCTAATGCCTCTTTTCGTGTTCACACCTGCTCCTCTAAAGCCTCTTTTTGTGTGAGCACTTCCGCCTGATTATTGTTCATCCTCTGATTATGTGCCTCATTTTATGCTTCATGATTTGCGAGTAGCATCTCCACCTCTTATCATAGATCTTGTTCTCCTCCATTAGCGTTTGTTGTGACACACGTGAGTTAACGGGAGAAGAAGAACTTCCACTTTGATCGGGTATGAAGTGAGTGGGACGTATCTCCAATCCCATCCCAGTCACCCTCCCGTGTCCCTATCGAACCAAAGTAGGCTTCAACACCTCGAGCGATGATATATTAGGGTTTGGTTCGAGCCGCTCACGCATTATAGTCTACAATCATTTACAATATTAATATTAGTAATTTTAAACTTAGACATCCAAACTAAAATGATAGAAATGATAACAACTTACGACGGCCTACTGAACTAGTAGAGAAGGTGCGGGAGTCGGATCAACAATAGTTTCTCTCGTAGAGTGTGTTTATAGGAAGAACTCTACTTGACTAGAGGGTGTCTCATCTCCTTCTCTTGTACAAAACATACATATATCATATGTTAGACATTATGTAGATTGAATATTTTTACTAAAAATTACCATATCTCGTTCTTTCTACGAAAATGGTTTGCTACTGGTGTGGTGGGGGTATATCAATTTTTTTTTCTGTTGTCAGCATTGGCCTTACTTTTTTCTACAATTATAAGATAATAGTTATTAGTTAATAGTTTAAAAATACATATAATGAAATATAAATGACTATGTACTAAACCTTAAATTCAGTTGTGAAGTAGTGATTGTCAAGCAAATAATAACAATCTTTGTAATAAAACTCCCGAGGAGGGTTTATTTTGATTCTTTCCTCATCATCAATATACCGGTCGATGTAAGTCATATTGTTCTCATATATCCACATATCCCATGCCTTCTTACTTGTTCTATTGTTTTATCTCTATAGGCTTTAATGAGAATATTTGTTGAACTCTCGAATGGATCTTAGGATTGTGAAAGTTTCAAATTATAAGATAATACGTTAAAAATATAAAACTCACAGAGATAGACTGCCATTCCGGACAACACTGCCAATATGGAAAGATAAATAGCAAGTGTGAACGCATATAAACCTTCCATCCATGTCCTTGAACTCTAACATCGTCTTCTCTCTGGTTCCCATTCTCGCAAGAATAGTGTTTTTGTTCTTTTCCTGTCCCCTCCTCGATGAAGACGCTTCTAATAAATAACATTAAAACGACATTTGTTAAAATTTATATAATGATTTAAATATCACGTATAAATTACATGTAGTCTCGAGAACAGGAGAATCTTCCCTCAAAGTGCTAGACTCCTCGAGAATGATGGAATCTGGACCATCTAGTCTCTCATTATCATGAAACTCTAATCCCATAAATTGCATACGATCATCGGACTCTACATCATCTGTATGAGTCCCATCATCTATATGAGCTCCATCATCTGAATGAGCTCGGAGGTCGTCCAAATGTCTCGATAGTCTTCGCACTTGAATCGCATCCAACTCTCTCGATAGTGCTCGTCTAGCATCCCGTATAGGTGGCATGCTATCTTCAACAAAATAAAGTTAAAATTTTAAATAAGTTTATATTTGACACACAAATAAAACCTATCTAGATAAAAAAAAATATGTTAATTCTATCTAAATCATGTAATACTTCCTTAATAATTGAAATTAAGCATTTCAAATTCCATTCCAATTTCACAAAGCATGAGATCCTAAGAGCTTGAGTAACTTCGCATAACAGTAAGCAAGAACATTATTCACATTTCAAATTAAAGTCATTGTTAGTCTTCAAATTCTTACCTACAAGTTGGTAATTTAAGAAACAAAGTAATATTGTTTCACTTTAATAAGAATTGGAATTAATAGTTTTAAATTCAATGTCAAATCCACAAAGCTAGGGATCCTAAGCTTGTGTGGCTTTATCTTTCTTCCAAGTTCGCATTGCATTCAAGTAAGAACATATTCATATTTCAAATCAAAATCAAAATCAAAATTTTCGTTGCATAAATAAGCCATTTATGTGTAAACTTAACTGCTAATCGCTATTTCACCTATCTAAACTAGTTTTCGTTAGCAAACAAATAACTAAAGAAAAAACAAACTCAAAGTTTCTCAATTGTCACTAAACACAAGGATGAATGAGTCTCAATACACCAGATCTAGCTATATCTGAACTTGCAAATTTAACTTGTTTCAGTTGTTTGTAGGTCAATTAAATACAAAATATGAGATCACGCCCTAGTTTTTAAATAGGAATAAACGTTTATGCCTACAAATCTCCTAATAAATCAATTAGAGAGAATACAATTATAATTAAGAGTTCATATATGTATAATGATGTAAGGAGCAGAAGAAAGAGACTCACGGATTATAAAGATGACTATAAATGTGGCGTTTGTTCGTGTATATAGTCTAATCATCATGGAAAGACAAGATAAATCTGCTTAAACTTGAAATGGAAAAGATATCGGTTCGAAGGAAAGAGATAGAAAGAAACCGAATATCAAAAAGCATGCCAGAATTTCTTCCTACGACCTCCTTTTTTTTAAATTTTCTTTTTCCTCCTCTTTATACATACCTTACATGGCGGTACGGGAGGCGGCAGACGACTTTAACAGCGACGACGTTAGCAAAGGAAGGGAAGAACACCACTGTTGCAGGAAACTAGGAACAACTCTAGCGCGCATGATACTACTATGTGACGCAATTGGCGGCGGCGAATTCAACGAAGAGAAAAAGAAGAAGGGAACGACGAAATCGGGGAAGAGAGAAAGAAGAAGGGAAAAAGAAGAAGTTATATTAATAAATGTGAACACATTATTCATCGCGATTTTACCCTAACACCCGTGGTTAATATGATTATGTATTAACAAGGTTCACATTATTAACCACGTCTTTAGGTAAAGCTGTGGTTAATATGATTATTTATTAACCATGGTTTTACATTAACGATGTGGTTAATAATGTGAAAGTTTCGTGTTTAGTAGGTTCACATTATTATCCACTACTTTAGGGTAAAACTGTGGTTAATAAATTATCATAAAGTTGTGGTTAATAATGTGGACGTTTTGTTTTCAGTAGGTCCATATTAGTATCCATGACTGTAGGTAAAACTATGGTTAATGAATAATCACATTTACCACAGTTTTATCTAACCATGTTGTTAGGATCTAGGTCGCGGCTGGGGGACCGGGGTCTGACCGGTTAGCGCCTTCACTCAACGGTTGGTGTTTAATCCGGTTAGAGATTAACACCGGGGCATCAATACTACACAAACTGTCACAAACCATTGAAACGAGTTCAAGCGCGGAAGTGGTTTATTTCAGGTTGAAGCAGCACACACACTAGATGGACAAAACCGGATTTAGATAAGGTCGGTTTGGAGTATAATGGGTCGGTTTTGGGACTAGGTAGTTCGGTTTGAGTAGAATCGGCTAGAGTACAAGGCCGGCAGAAAGTAAATAACAAGGCAGAATTTTATTGATGTTCAGAGATGAAACTCCTACGTCACCCTTTCCTCTCGAAACCGCGAGAAGGATATTCACTAAGGAATACACAAACACAATCCGATCGAGACATATCTTCTGCTCGATAACACCCGTACAATTTTAACCGAAATTGTAATCACACTTCAAATAAGCACTCAAGCTCTAAATCTTAGAGAGATAAAACACAATTTGTAACTTCGGTTGTTGAAACTTTTAGAACTTGTAGCCGCTTGTAACTT
Source organism: Impatiens glandulifera (assembly GCF_907164915.1). NCBI lineage: Eukaryota > Viridiplantae > Streptophyta > Magnoliopsida > Ericales > Balsaminaceae > Impatiens > Impatiens glandulifera. The sequence continues at coordinate 23,347,978 of NC_061867.1, forward strand.
GTTTCTAGAGCTACATTTATTCCTCTTGAGCTCCTTCTTTTATAGGTGAAATGTGCCAACGGTCACATTTCATTTCCTTGAATTTGATTGGTTGAGCAGAGGTTCAGTGATTCAGATCTGACGGTCTAGGCTTCCAGTGTGTACGTCAAACCGGCTAGGTTTGTCTTTTACTTAGTATGGCAACTGTCGGTTGGACAGTTACCTGCACCTGGAGGATTGCGCCTCTGATTTATCCTGGAGTGGAAAGCTCTTGTCGGACGATATTCTGCATCTTGCAGATTGTCTTCAGACTTGTATGAATATGGTAATACTAAAGTCTGTCCCTTCGGTATCATCCTCAACAGATACTCGAAGTATCTATTTGTATTGGTCGTTTGTTTATGTTAACCGGATGACTTCCGGTTTTTCCATAACTTCAGATTGACCGAATGTTCAATGATTTTGGCCTTCTGATTTGACCGGTCTTATCTTCTTGTTCAGTCAGGTTTTTGGTCGGTTGGGTTGCTTGACCGGTTGAGTAACTTGACCGGTTGAGTTCTTTAACTATTCATGCACAAGAAATTTGTTTTTGTTAAATTTTATTTAACCGATCTAATTTTATCTAACACATGTGGTTAATGTGTTTTGGTGTGAAAATATAAACCACGACATTACCTATTTCCGTTGTTAATAAAGTTTGAATAAAGAAATATTATCTTGTTAATTATGTGTTTTACAAAAAAAATCAATCTCCAAATGTGCAATACCATATTCTCTCAAATTTTCTAACTACTTAGAGGTGGTCTTCAACAAACTCCCCCAAGAATTGGTCATGGAAGTTAGAATGGGCTTGGACTTAAGGTTTTTTTACTTAATCTTTAATGAATCCTATAAAAATCCTCCCTAAATGTGAACCAAGAAACTGTTTCATTTAAAGAGACCTTCTTTTCAATTGTCGAAATGCAAAGGCACCTCTCCACATTAAATGGTTACATCTTATGAATCAACAAAAAATCATCGAACATGGATTGTATTTTGGTTTGAAGGAAATCAGTAGTTTAGGAGTAGTGGTTTCATCAATAGAAAATCAGAATCTTCTTCGAAATCTCCATCTTGAATTAATCATTATAACTAATTATAGATGATGGAAATATCAAAGAAGAGATTGATGATCATTGAAAATTTTTTGTAAGGAACGTGCTAAGTGACTACAGAATTTGGTTTCTCCTTGTCATCTTCAACCAATGAGCTTCTAACCAATATGCAACTGTGTCTGTTCCTAGATATCTTCAATTTGCTTTTAAAAATTGAAGAATATCTCAAATGAACACGGATTGCATGCTGGTATGAAGGAAATCGGTAATTTAGGAAAACCTATCTCAAATTTCTTATGGAGAGAAACGAAAGAATTCTATTTATGGGCCTCAAAAATGATTTGGCAAAGATTATCAGTGACGACATTTATCGATGAGTCGTTAAAAGTCTGAATATTGATTATTAAGGACAACGTTATCATAAAACTGTGGTTAATAAATAGTTTATTAATCACGACTTTATGATAATACCGTCCTTAATTATCAATAATCTAAAATTTGTTAGTGGACAATTATTAAGGACAACATTATTAAAAAGTCATGGTTAATAAACTATTTATTAATCATGACTTTATGATAATGCTAGAATTTGTTAGTGGACGATTATTAAGGACGGTGTTATCATAAAGTTGTGGTAAATAAACTATTTATTAACCACAGTTTTATGATAATGCCGTCCTTAATAATCATCCACTAACAAATTCCAGATTATTGATTATTAAGAACGACGTTATCATAAAGTCGTGGTTAATAAACTATTTATTAACCACGACGTTATTCTAACGATGTGGTAATTAATTTTCTCTAAATAAGGCGGGAAAGTGCGGGGAAACATGATTTTTAGCCACGACGTTTATCATAAAACCGTGACTAATAATAATGGAAGGAGTATGGCAGAAAAGCCAAAACATTAGCCACGACGAATACAATGAAAACCATGGTTAATAATATTTATTAGTGTCGGAATTACATTGACGACACTAATAAATATTATTAACCACGGAGAATCTATCACCGACACTAATAAATATTATTAACCACGACGTAGGTTCACCGCCGAAGTTAATGTTGATAGTTAAAAATACTATTTTAACTAGTGCTTCCACATTGCAATCTTTCAATTATGAGAAGTTTATTTTTAGTAAGTTATTAGTTCAATAGAGAATGATAGAGACCTTGTAGGCTTTTTTTTTTTTAATTTTTACCGTCTGACAATATAATATTTTGTATAGTGACCTATGAATATCATTGACATTATTGAGAAACTAAGGCCCGTTAAACACTTTTTTGTGTATTATTTTACTTCATTTTTAGTGTCTAAAGGACAAAATCTAATGCAACTTACCATTAAAAAATATAAAATAATTTTCGAATGTAATCATTGAAAACTGCCGACCACACTTAACAGTAATACATGCAACCTCGACCGAGAATTATTTATACATACACGTCTTGATATTTAGTATTCTTACGTGTTGAAATGTTTTGATTCAATTGTAATTTTTATGTTCTAATGTACTTAATGTTATCACAGTTAAACACCAATTTCAATTTAAGACGTTCTAAGTCAAAATCGAACTCGTGATATTAGATCTCTTAAATATCACTCTTATCACTTTAACAACCTTAGTTAGATAATTTAAAAACACATTTTTATGTAATTTTTTAAAATTAAATGTATTTTAAATTTATAAATAAAAATCTAAAAAATAAAGTTATCACAAAACACTTGACTTAATAAAATAATTGCATAATATTGAGCTGAAAAAATAATTATAAAAATTGAGCTAAAAGAATAATCGCAAAATGCTCTAAAAATAAAAGAGAAATGCCTTTAGTGACATACTATATAAATAAAGCGTAATAACTTTTTCTGACTCACTACAAAATAAAATAAAAAATAAAATAAAAATTAACCTTTTACAATATTGATTATTCAACTTCCATTACTAACATACACAATATTTTATAATTTATTTAGTAATTTTTGAACAATTTACACATTGTGCAGTTGAAAATTGTGTAATATATTTGTCAACACATTTAGTATTTCAATTTGTAACTCAAAATTATTAATTAATTTTATAATTATTTTATTGTTAAAAATTATATAAATTTTCATAAATAAATTACAACACAATTTTTAATTTAATTTATAATTATGTTATTTTATTATTTGCAACTTTTTTTTTTAATTAATTTTTGAAATGACTTCAACAATAGTTTCATCACATAATATACCATATTTTTATTTCAAATATAATTTCATATATATATAATTTAAATAAAAATTAAACTTTTTTTTAACAAGAGGTTTGTAATATAATTAACCACTTCAATTTTATTTGAAAATATTTTCAGGAATATTTTTTTATTAACAATAATAAGTTGCAAAGTTTAACAACACAATTTTGAATTACTAATTGCGATATTGTTTTGTAACTTATTTATATCCTATATTGAAGTATAGGAATAAGTTGGATAACATAATTTATTGTTCTATAATGTAATTTTTAACAATATTGTAACACAATTTTCACACATTTTGAACCTTTTTTAATTTTAAAATAAATTTAATTAATTAATTTATCCATCCCTATTTTAATATATTAATTATATTTTAATAAATATCTAAATATAAATAAATTCTTAATATAAACACATTATATAATTGTATCCAATAATATCACCTAAACCTCAAACAAAATATCCAAACCAATTTCAACAAAATTATACTACTATAAAATTATAACATTTAATTAGAAAGTTATTTTCTTCTAAATAACAATCCTTGAAATGGGGTACAATTAGATTTTTTTTTATTTCTACACATATAGCACCCTTTCAAATTTTGGTTCAAATATGAACTCTAAACTTCCAAAATCTAGTTCAAATCAACTCCAAAGCTTCACGTTCAAAACAATTGAAGCAAATAAATTAACAAATATCTATTTTAAAAACTTCATTTTCAAAGAAAATTGAAAGCAAATAAATAATGTTTAAGACTTCAACCAAATGTTTGAATTCTCTCATCAACAAAGTTTAATTATAAACATAATATGTAAATTCTTTGTATATTTAATTCATACTCATTGAACCTTAGTTTGTTAGAATCTCTATCATATGAATCACCCCATGTTAACATATACATAATATTGTCATCTTAACATATATATATATATATATTGAATACAGAATCATTAAATCAAATTAAATGAAATGGTAAGTACTAAATTCTATAGACCAATATATAAAGTTAAAATAATTATTTTATTGATTTATTTTTCAAAAAATAATATCAAAATAATTAATACATTATAAAAAAGTTTAATTAAAACAATTAATTAAATTAATTATTATGATAAAAGCCATTTTAATAAGGACAATGGTCAAAATAATAAAAATAAAATTATTTGGCGGTAAATGGTGTACTCATTTATCTTAATATAACTACAGGAAAATATCATGGATTAAAATAAATAATTTAAGATGAAATGAGGTACCCATTTCTTCTCCCAAAATTATCTATTTAACTTCAAATATACAATAAAATAAAATAAAATAAAATAAATTTGTAAAATATTTATCATATTTATTTTAATATTGTGTGTAGTTAAAAAGATCAAAATTAAAGCCAATATAGTGAACAAAAAATTAATTTAAAAAACAAACCCTTAAAATTTTAAAATAAAAATAAACCAGTAATCGTGTATAGCCGAAATCGGAAAAAGAAGTTACAAAGTCATCAGATGAGCGCTGGATTATCATCCAACACTCTAGGCGCGTCCGCGTAGCCTGTTGTTAAGGAGGGAGCGTGCACTCACGAGGCACCATATTAACTAACTAGACGTTAGCCCAGTTAGTAAAAAATGACCAGACATATTGACGCCTTGACGGATCACTGATAGAACGCCAAACGCGTGCAAAACGACGATCTTTTGGTCTTCGATCATATTTTCATCGCAACGCCGCAAAGAAAGGATAAAGTTCCGTCTTTGATTTTGCCAACTTGGAACTCAGCCGATAGTCAACCATTTTGGTTGATTTAAAGACTAAAATGATCACCCTACCATAACGATCATTTCTTCCACAACCATAGGGTTGTATCATCCATATTTAGCCAAGTTGACTCAAAAATAGAAAAAAACGTCATTAATGGATTTTGGATGATTCTATCCACTTGAAGTCTCCAACGACTCAGGAAAGCTATAAATAGCCCCCTAAGTAATTTTGAAAGGAATGAATGAACTCTCCACCTTTAAATCGAATAAAATAAAAAATCCATCTTAAAATTCGAACCATTCGAATATTTCAAATTTTATGTTTAAAGCCTTAAAGTTTGGATCTGACCATCCATAAAGCTTCCTTTTTGATCAAAATGTGTTTTCCAATCCTTATTAAGGTTCCAATCACCTTCTAATTCATATTCACAGTTTGAATTTTAAATTTTAGCTTTTAAATTTTGTAAGCTTGTATGCTTGATGTTTATGATCTTTTATGGTTAGATTTTGATTCTAAGATCATTTATGAACTTTTTTGTTTATGTTAGAAATCATTAATCAACCTGAAACAAAAACACCAAAATTTAATAATTTTTATAAACAAAACGTATTTGCTTTTCTTAGGATAATTCTCTTTAATCACATACCATAAAGTATTCCAACATGATTGGAATGATGTTGGGAAACTCTTAGAATAATGTTTGATTAATTCCGATCAAGTTTAAACAAAATCTAAATATATTTTGAAAACTTTGATTTTTAATTTGGTCAAAACGAGCAGACAATGTTCTTGTTTTGGTATCAATCAAGTATATAGGATATAAGGAAGCTTTTGGGTAGCTCATTTCTCCTCAAAATAACGTTAAAATAAAAAATTAAATGTTTAAGTTCAAACAGTTTTGAACCATTTGATGATCATCAAGGTCGATTGATACCTTGAGTTGATGATCAATATGTTCATTAGAGTTTTGTGAAGCTACCCAAACCCTTAGATAAAAATATTCAAGATAAAAACAAAAATTAATAACCTACACTTTGGTGTTCTTGAGGACCGAGAGGTCTAGACCTAGGACCAAGAGGTCCGACCGATGATCATCAGTCCGGACCGAGATCTACATCCATGAAATTCTAACCTAGGATCGAGACCTAGGACCGAAGATTTCAATAGGACCGAGAGGTTTAACCAATATTTTTGAGCTAGGACCGAGAGGTCCAACCGATATTCTTGAGCTATGATTGAGAGGTCCAAACGAGGATTTTTATATCTAGGACCAAGAGGTCCAACCTATGACCGAGATTTCCAAGACCTAGAACCGAGAGGTTTAACCTAGGACCGAGGACCCCCGAACCTAGGACCAATAACCTCTACCCAAAATCGTGAGGTTAAACACATGACTGATGAATCTCGACTTAGGATTAAGACTTCCTAAGCTCAAGACTAGTGGGTTCGTACACCTAGACCGACAATCTTAGCCAAGGATCGAGAGTCCTTAGCACCCATACCGAGGGACTTTATCACTCTAACCGAAGATCCCGAGCCTCGACCGAGAGACTCCTCCCCCCGGACCGAAGGTTTATAGACCCCGACTGACAAAAACTAACCCAAAGCCTAAGATTCTAATCGCCTATTTGGTTCCAATTTTAAAATCCCAAAATTATTTTTGTAATTTTGAAACTCCAAACCATTTTCTAAAAATCTCGAAAAAATTAGAAAATATTTTTAAAATATATTTGGGATATTTTCACAAAAGAATATTTTTGCTAATATTTGTTTGATATTTATTTCTAAACCCTAACACTCTTAAAAATCACTGATGTTCTTCAGTTATAATCCTCCCTAGTTATCATCAACAACATGTACCAGCATTTAAATATTGTTGTTTCAATATTTTAAATAATGTTAAGACCTAGATGCATGATTAGGATCGAAATAATTGGTTAAAAATCAAACGTTATACAACTGATTTTCAAAAGTCAACTTTATATGTAGAAACCTTTTTTAAAAACAGATATGGAGGATGAGACGCGAAACCTATTTCCCAAGTATCACCAAACTATGAACTAAAAGAAATTCCGGACAATACGTTTATATATGTATTTCCAACTATTATTGATTTTCAAAAATCAATTAACAACTCTATTTCAAAATAAATAATTTTTAAAATTAACTATATTTAAATAATTTAAACTAAATGATTTCTAAAAATCAAATTGTGATTTGTTTACTACAAATTCCAGAATTATTTAAAATCTAACCCGGAAATTAATTATTTTTAATTAATTTCAAAAGCTATGAACTATCACTAAATATTTTTAAAAATAATATTGAACTCTTTCAAATGCTACCTAAATTCTAACCCAACAATATAAACTCTTTCAAATGATACCTAAATTATAAACCAACAAATTTTAGTTAAATAAACCATATTGAACTATGTTTAATTCCAATGCTTTTATTGTTTCCCGTTGCTTTTTAATTTCTACGTTTTTCTTTTGTGCATTATTTAATAGTAGCTCTTTCATGGAATCCTTTATGATTGTAAATTCTAAACAAAGTTGATTTGATGAAAAATGTATGCCCATAATCTATTGTTTAAGGACATATGACATGTCAAATATACGTCCATTGTTAAGAGATCCCTTCGCTTCAACATACAACATTTCTTCAAAAAAAAATTTGGAATCATCTTGACCTTCTTGTGTTTATTGTAGTTCATTATATTTTTTCTATAATAAATTAAAATGAATAAAATAATTAAATTATAATTTACATTTTAAAACATATGAAAATATTGTCAAATTAAAAAATATACCACAGTTTTGGTTGTTCGGTCAACACTCCAACTTCCATTTTTCTTTTTGTGATCTCGTTCTAAAGTTCTTAAGACCGTTGACGCTCTTCCGAGTTTCATTTCCTTAAATAAAAAACAAAGTAAACGTTAACAAGTTCAATTTTTTAAATTAATTTACTATTACTCATAAATATTCGTCGATGTTCTTCTAAGATTATTGAACCTTCGCAGTACACAACTCCTCCATTTTTCGTGTACAAATCTCGATAATTTGTAGGCCTTATGCACCTCTATTCGTATTTAGGATCATCAAATATTTTTTCATTAAAATTAAATTTTCATCTGTAATGTGTGGTGTCTTTCTCAATTCATTTTTAGCCATAGTGACAAAACATCGAATTTTTGCTATAAACAAAATAAGGCACTAAAATCATACATCAACATATTCAGATTCATATTCAAATTTGGAACTGCACTTTGTTTTATATAAAACAATCATGAATGAAAATGAAGAAAAACATTAATACAATTCTCAAGCCATTACAAGTCAACAAAACATAAACAACACCAATAATAATAATAATATTAATAATAATCATAATGTTCATGAATCTAACCAAATCAGAGGATTGGACCCATCATTCTCCAATGTTCTTGAACTATTCATCATCTCCAATTTTGTAATTATTTGAATTTCTCAACATCAAAGAAATTAATATATCTTTATGGCTATATGCTTTATTAGGGATAGTTTAACTGATAAAGGGACTGATCTAAGCTGTGAGGACTTAACATTAAAGGATGAGATTATTTATGTAAAGCCAAATGAAAGTTGGATGAAACCTAAGAAGAGGACAGAAAACAAGTCTGGCAAACCAAAACCTTACAAAACGTCAAGGAGTTTTAGACAAAAATCATCTTTTAAGGCTAATCGAATAGCTGCTAACAGTAAGACGTTTGTTAAGCCTAAATCATACACACTACTCACAACACAACATGAGAAATCCATCAAGATAAATTAAATATGGATTCTCAATGGACTAATTAACCAATGACCAAATTGAATGTGGGTACTAAAAGCTGTAAATATGTTTATTTATAGGTACAACAGGTCAGCTGTTTGGATGAATCCGTCTAATATTTGGACAGTGGTTGCTCTAGACACATGACCGGTGATAGACGACTTCTAACTGAAATAACGAAGTGCACTGGGCCTAATATCACTTTTGGTGATAACAACAAGGTTAAGACCGTGGGTAAGAGTAAGATTATCCATGGTAACCTAACCATCAACAACATGCTACTTGTTGAAAACATATGTTATAACCAGATTAGTATAAGCCAATTGTGTGACAATGGATTAACTGTTGATTTTCAAACTCATGCATGTCTTATTAAGGATCATAAGGGAAACACCCTACTGACCGGAAGCAAAGTAGGAAACTCTTTTAAAATGAAATAGAAAAATAAGATATCTAATCTCTTAAGCATGATAGCAAAAAATGATCAAAACTGATTATGGCATAAGAGATTAAATCATCTTAATTTTAAATCTATTAATAACATTTGTTCACATGATTTAGTTTCTAGTTTACATAAATTGAAGATTTCAAAATACAAGGTCTGTCCTACTTTCTAGTTGGGAAAACAGGTCAGATCAACTTTTAAGAGTAAAGGAAAATCTCAATCCAACCGATGCCTAGAACTATTGTATATGGACATGTTCGATCCAATTCCAGTAAAAAGATTGGGAGGAATGAGATTCACTCTGGTCATAATTGATGATTTTTTAAGATTTACTTGGGTTATATTTCTACCGTCTAAGGATTAGACCGCTAAGACTTTGATAAAGATCCATAAAGACTTCAAAACGAAAAATATTTATGTATCATCAAAATTAGAAATGACTAGGGAACCGAGTTCACCAACATATGCCTATCTTCTTACCTCGAGGATTCTGGTATTAGACACGAGTTGTATAACGCTAGAACTCCACAGGAAAATGGTGTTACTAATAGGAGAGTTAGAACACTGAAGGAAGCAACGAGATTTATGCTAGTCAACTCAAGTGTTTCTTAGAAGCCATAAACATAGCTTTCTATACACAAAATTGGTCAATGATTAATAAACGCTTCAGCAAAACACCTTATGAACACTTTAATGAAAGAATTCCTAAAGTTTCATATTTTTGAATTTTCGGGTGTAAGTGTTTTATTCACAATAATGACAAAAATCATTTGGATGCTAAAGTAGATGCTGGAATCATGCTATGATATTATTTAGTTAGTAAAGCTTATGGAGTTTGTAATAATAGAACTCTAACTGTTGAAGAATTCTATCATGTTGTTTGTGATGAATCTGTTGAAAATAATTCTAACGAATTCATTGAAATTGCTAACAGATTAGAAGTGACAAGTCTTGAATCTGATAGTGATGATGAAGTTTTGTTCAATAGGATTTACTCGTCTGATCATATGGCTGATCCGATTGAGATTAAACCAAACGTCCAAACTAGAAGTTAGCAAACGGCTAATAGTTCGGACTTCGTGGGGCCTTCTAATCAGACGTCTACTCCTTTGGGACCAAGCTTTAAAAGGAACAGAAATCATCCACCTGAATTGATAATCTGTAATCATAATGCTCCTCTTAGGATTAGACACCAATTATTGGATGAAATGGAAAACTCCGCCTTCATTTCTCAAATTGAGCCAAAAAAATCAATGAAGCATTGTGTTACGTGCGGCTCATCAAAAACCTCGGCCCTAAAATATTTTATTCATCCGTCTCTCGGCCCAAGTGTGCATATGGGCCCGTTTATGTTTTTATGGACTAATTCTGTTTTGTTTACTTTCTCTCTTAATTCTCTTAAACTGAATTCTGTTATTTTGAAAGTTTGTTGTAACCGAATACTCTTGGGCAAACCAACCTCTTTAAATGGTGATGCCCACCCCACTTTTTGGGGCTATGAATTGAATATTTTGGAACTTGGTGTTTAAGTTATCTCTCAGCCCTCCTCCCCCTTCTTGGACCTCTAGGTGTAATCTAGTGGTATTTCTCTCCTCCCCTTCGGCTCTTCTCTCCCTAACCTCGAATTCTCCTCTAATTCTATGTCCGCTGCGCTAGAGTGTTGAATTCCACCATCGGTCCCAATAATCAAGAACCCGTTTCTTGAATTAAAGAACTTAAAAGGCTCGGTCATAATTAAAACTCCTAACATGTTGGTATCAGAGCTAGCCGATTCTCAACATGGTAGAAACTCGCCAGCAATCGGAAATGGACGCGCTCAAGGCCCTAATTGAAAACTTGTCACAACAAACAGCAGCAATGCAAACTGCCATAGACCGTAGATTTGATATGGATGAAGAAAGAATGGCGGCCCTTGAGAGCGGGGCATCTGGAAACGTGCAAGAACCCCGCCACAGACCCTATGATGATAATTCTTGCCACGGTCCTTCACCATTTAGGCCCCCGCACCCTGGCAAGAACCGCGATCAACACTATGCTCCTCCTACTCGGCTAACCAAGGTCGATTTTCCTCGGTTTGATGGGTCGGATGTCGAGGGCTGGCTAATTTCTGCCGAGCAATTTTTCAGAGTCGACAAAACTAAGGATGCCACTAAATTAGAAATCGCCCCCATTCATTTTTCTGGAGAAGCAAGAATGTGGTACGGGTCATATCTTCAAAACCGAAATCATATGGAGGCCCTATCTTGGGCCGTGTTTAAAAGAGACCTTATGACTCAATTCGGGCCATCTATACATGATACACCAATGAGACAGCTAATGAATTTAAAACAGGTTGGGTCGGTTCAAGAATATAACCTCCGGTACATGTCGATCTCTCAAAAGTTATTACATATGCCAAGGGACTACGTCATTGATTGTTACTTGTCCGGTCTAAGGGAAGAAATTGCAAACTGCATCAGGCTGCGATTTCCAGATTCTTTAAACGAAGCAATGGCCATGGCTAAAGTCCAAGAAGCAACATATCGGTCCTTAATGAGCAGTGGTAACTTGTACAGCGCTGAAACATCATTGCTGCCCACACCGTCCAATACCAACACAGCCGGGCCGAGCACCAATACTGACTTCAAGAATTCATCATATGGGTCCTCTTCAAATGCAAACCAGGGCCATGTTAAGCAATTAGACTCAGCCTCAATGGATGAAAAGCGAAAGAAGGGTCTATGCTATTCTTGCAATGAAAAATGGCAACCAAACCATAGGTGTAAATCCAAGTTATTCATGGTCTCGGCCAATCAAGAAGATCAAGAACCTGACCAAGAACCTGTTTTGGATGATCTACCTTCATTGCTCGGCTCAAGGGATGAACCAGCCATATCCTTACATGCCCTGACCGAGTCTAAAGCCTTCCAAACGCTCCAGATTCTGGGCAAAGTTGGGAACCTGCCGGTGGTGATCTTGATTGATACAGGCAGCACCCACAATTTTATCAATAGCAGGATTTTGGAGAAAATAGACCACAAAAGCATAGCAACCCAGGTACAATCGGTTAGAGTGGTTGATGGATCTAATGTTTTATGTTCTAGTGTTTGCAAGGACTTGAAGTGGTCGATGGAAGGCAATGAATACCAAACAGAAATGAAGGTAATTTCCATGGACGGATATGATATTGTGTTGGGAATTGAATGGCTGATTACTCTAGGCCCGTCTTCTTGGGACTTTGAAAAGCTGACCCTATCCTATGATAAGCAAGACAGAACCACGGTCCTTAAAGGGATTCCTCGGTCGCAGGCTAGTTTGATGCATGGAAACCAGCTGGAAAAGACCTTAGATGAATATATTGTTGCTGCCAAAATGCAAGTAAAGAGTAAGCCCGAAGGCCAAATTGTTTCACTAGCTGCAATGACTTTGGAAGATATTCCTAATGATCTAATTAAAAACTATGGCTCATTCGATGCTGCTGTTATGGTGGTTCGGGAAAAAGACTTGGCTTGGATTTTTGAGCCAAGTATGGAGTTTAATCGAAGTGGGAAGAAATTATTTTTGCACCAGGCGCTGGGAACATTGCAGCAACCAAGGCCAACTCTAAACACTGAAAAACTCGACCTTGGGTGCACAGAAATTCTAGACAGGGGCGGAGTGGCAAGCGACCCAGCAGCGCAAAGGACCGCAAGGACCCGGCCAGTTCCACTACTGAAGCGATTTTGCCGAAAGTTTTTTGTGAAAATACGGTCTTATGCTGCGACCTTTGCTGAATGTGCCGAAGCCCGACCGAAGCAATAGTTTTGAAGTTGAAGATGCATATTAGAGGCTGACCAGTCCACGTTCTTTTCGTCGGGGTCGACGAACCTCGAAGGGGGGGATTATGTTACGTGCGGCTCATCAAAAACCTCGGCCCTAAAATATTTTATTCATCCGTCTCTCGGCCCAAGTGTGCATATGGGCCCGTTTATGTTTTTATGGACTAATTCTATTTTGTTTACTTTCTCTCTTAATTCTCTTAAACTGAATTCTGTTATTTTGAAAGTTTGTTGTAACCGAATACTCTTGGGCAAACCAACCTCTTCAAATGGTGATGCCCACCCCACTTTTTGGGGCTATGAATTGAATATTTTGGAACTTGGTGTTTAAGTTATCTCTCAGCCCTCCTCCCCCTTCTTGGACCTCTAGGTGTAATCTAGTGGTATTTCTCTCCTCCCCTTCGGCTCTTCTCTCCCTAACCTCGAATTCTCCTCTAATTCTATGTCCGCTGCGCTAGAGTGTTGAATTCCACCATCGGTCCCAATAATCAAGAACCCGTTTCTTGAATTAAAGAACTTAAAAGGCTCGGTCATAATTAAAACTCCTAACACATTGCTTGAACCGGATTGGATTAATGCAATGCAAGATGAGTTGAATCAATTTGAAATAAATAAAGTGTGACATCTGACTCCAAGGATGACTAATCAATTGGTTATTCGAACCAGATGAGTTTTTCGAAACAAGCTTAGGGAAGATGGCTTGGTTGTGAGAAACAAAGCCCGATTGGTATCTGTTACGACTTGTTTCGTAAGGTGTGTTTTGGGTTCAAGAATCACGTTCTTGATCTATAAGACCGGTGAAATTCTACAATCAAAGGGCAGCGGAAGGTTTTCGATAGAGAATTTGGGGGGAAAGGATAGAAGAATCAAGGGTGCGAAGAGAATTACTGTTGGTCTATACCAAACAGTCCATAATAATAATAATAGACGAATAGGGGCGAAGTCACATCTTCATCATTCTATTCATGGGTCCTTGGGGAAGAAAGATCAGCCTTATATAGGTGATGTCTTGCCCCATAATATTCGGTTACAACAACTTTAAAAGAATAACAGAATTCGGTTTGTAAAATAGAAAAGAAAGCAAAACAAAATAATAATACAACAAAACAGAAATATGGCCCATGTGCACACTAAGACCGGGTGCCGAGGAACGTTGCTGAAATTTATTCTAGGACCGAGGCCTTGATTTTAGACCCTAACATTATCTCCCCCTTCAAAATTCGTCGCCCTCGACGAAATAAGACCGTGGTCTGCCGAGTCTGCCGAGCCTCTAATGCGCATGCTCAATATTTCAAAAAATTCGGTCGGACTTCAGCAAGTCCCGCAAATGTCGGAGTCTAGGACCGCAATTCTTAGAAGCCTTCGGTCTTCCTGCTCCACGACCAGTCCTTCCTTCGGCCCAGCACGCCAAGTGCAGCAAAAGGGTCATCTTTCTTCCGGGCATACTCTAGAATGTCTTCAAATAACCAAGCCCAGTCTTTTATCCAGACCAGCAACACATGCGCAACAACATAGCCATGTCTTCCGACTACCTTCCTGGCTGGTGTTCGGTTGTTGGGTTGCTGGGTTAGCCCTTTGATTATTTTTTGAAAATTTTCAGCAACGTCTTCCAAAACAAGTGAAACACTTTGGCATTCGTTCTTGCTGTTTATTTGTACCATGGCAGCAACATTGTGATTTTCCAAGGCCTTTTCTAGCTGGCTGCCTTGTATTATGTTGACCCGCGACCGAGGGGCACCTTGCTGGACTGAGAAAGTGTGCAAAAAAATGACACGTTCGTCCCTTGTCTTAAGCACCAAAGGTGGGACATAAAAATCTGATTCTTGGACGGGTTCTTGAACGCTTTCTTGGACTTCTTGATGATCAGTCGGGGCCAAGAACAATCTGGATTTGCACCTATGATTGGGCTCCCAATTATCATTGCAAGTGTAGCGCCGGTTTTCCTTGGAATCGGTCGTCTGGTTTGTGCTCGGCCAGACCGTGTTAACAAAGCATGATTTAGGCAGCAGCGACGGTTTGGCGTTGTACAAGGGCTTGCGACCGAATCGCAGCAATAGATCTTTCTTGAATTTATGCCACGTCAATGCTTCCATATGGTTGCGATTCCGCAAATATGATTCATGCCACGTTCTTGCCTCTTTTGAGAAGTGAGTGCGGACAATGTCCAGCTTTGTGGCATCATTCGTCTTCCTTTCCCTAAAGATTTGCTCGGCAAATAAGAGCCAGCCCTCCAAATCAGTCCCATCAAATTCAGGAATACTAACATTTGTGAGCCGGGTTGGAGGAAGGTAGCAAGAAACAATATTATAAGGTCGGGTGCCGGGATCTTGGCCATTATTAAACGCACCTTTTTCAATGGCTGTCAAGCTTTTTCCAGCAGTATACCTTCTGTCCATATTTTGCTGAAAGGCATTGTGCAAGGCAGCCTGTTCGGTCATATTTTGTTGCAGGGCGGCATTAATGGAGGCATATTGATGGGTCAGCCCTTCGAGTAGGGTCTTAAGATCGTCCATCTTTGCTGCTATCTGGTTTCTTTCATTTGAGAATCGTCTTGCTCTGATACCAAGAATGTTACGACTTGTTTCGTAAGGTGTGTTTTGGGTTCAAGAATCACGTTCTTGATCTATAAGACCGGTGAAATTCTACAATCAAAGGGCAGCGGAAGGTTTTCGATAGAGAATTTGGGGGGAAAGGATAGAAGAATCAAGGGTGCGAAGAGAATTACTGTTGGTCTATACCAAACAGTCCATAATAATAATAATAGACGAATAGGGGCGAAGTCACATCTTCATCATTCTATTCATGGGTCCTTGGGGAAGAAAGATCAGCCTTATATAGGTGATGTCTTGCCCCATAATATTCGGTTACAACAACTTTAAAAGAATAACAGAATTCGGTTTGTAAAATAGAAAAGAAAGCAAAACAAAATAATAATACAACAAAACAGAAATATGGCCCATGTGCACACTAAGACCGGGTGCCGAGGAACGTTGCTGAAATTTATTCTAGGACCGAGGCCTTGATTTTAGACCCTAACAGTATCTCAAGGTTTTTTTTTGGAAAACGGTTAAAATCATTTCAGTAAAATCCCAAAAGTGGGCGGGTCAAAAATCAAAGCTAGACAAACCCTAGCTATGATGAAGGATGACAATCAAAAGACCCTACAGAAATTGATTAGTAGAATTCATACATTCTAAAAAAACAGAGATTATAAATAGAAAAGACTACATTCAAACCTAACTATCCCAGCCTGGGATTTTTGCATGCCATCTATCTTCATTGAGAGGTCTTCTTCCCCTTCCTCTTCCTCTTCCCCTTCCTCTGACGATTTAAGGAGATTGTATTGAATTGAATGATGAGTATTGTTGTTTCTCATTTTGAATTCTCTCTTTGTACGAGTCCATTCTAATTTGATAGAAAGAAGTGTTTTTGAGAATTTCAGGGCTTTTACCTTTGTTATCTTCAACTTGAATTTCTATGTTTTTGTCTTCCTTATCTTCGACTTCAGACTCCACATCGCTTTTGGAATCTTCTTCATCGACTTTTGAATTCTGTTTTTCAGCTTTAAAATTTTGTGTGTCTTCCTCTTGAGTTTCCTCAACAACAACTTGAGGTTCATCTTCGATTTCCATCCCGATCCTTCGCATTACAGAAAATTTTCTTTTCATCTTCACCTTGATACCTTTTACTTTCTTTCCTTCACTGTTTTCCTTTTCCTATAATCCTTCTTGCTTTCTTCTACAACTGTTTGATCTTTGAGTTTGGCCTCCCTCTATTTCTTTCTTTTTATTTTATGCTTCCTGACTTTTCTGGTTTTTCTGCTCTTCTTCTTTAACTTTATCACATTTATTGTGCAAGAAATTGTAGCTCAAGGTTATAGATAGTGGAATGAATTGACTTTGAGGAGTCATTCACCCTTATTGATAGAATTGAAGCAATCAGAATCTTTCTAGCTTATGCATCTTTTAAGAATTTCAAAGTTTATTAAATGTATGTGAAAAGTGCATTTTAAATGGAATTTTAAATGAAGATATGTATGTTGAACAAACGCCTGACTTTCAAGATCACTCATTGCCAAATCATGTTTTTAAACTTGACAAAGCTTTATATGGTCTTAAACAAGCTCCTAGAGCTTGGTATGATACTTTAACAAAGTTTCTATTTGATCATGATTTTGTAATTGGTACAGTTGACAAAACTCTGTTTAGATTTGTTAAAGATTCTTACATTTTACTTGTTCAAGTATATGTTGATGAAATTATGTAAGTTGATTCAGGACAAATTTGAGATGAGTATGATGGGAGAATTGGATTTCTTCCTAGGTCTTCAAGTTCGTCAACTTGAAGATGATATTTTCATCAACCAAGCCAAGTACACAAGGGAGCTGCTAAAAAAGTTTGGAATGGAAAGTTTCTCGGTTGCAACTACTCCAATGAACTCTTCCAGAAAGCTCGACAATGATGAAGATGGCCAGAGTGTCGACATAACTACTTAAAGAGGGATTATTGGTTCTCTGCTATACCTTACTACTAGCTGACCATACATTTGTTTGTCGTGGACGTCTGTGGAAGATTTCATGCTAACCCTTA
The DNA here is from genome assembly GCF_907164915.1 of Impatiens glandulifera. Classification (NCBI taxonomy): domain Eukaryota; kingdom Viridiplantae; phylum Streptophyta; class Magnoliopsida; order Ericales; family Balsaminaceae; genus Impatiens; species Impatiens glandulifera. The sequence goes on from NC_061867.1 coordinate 23,365,697, forward strand.
ACAATCTCATTATGTTGTTGTTAAGCGTATTTTGAATTATTTAAAGGCAACTCAAAATGTTGGACTGTGGTATCCAAAGGATTCCAGTTTCAATTTAATTAGTTATTCTGATGTAGATTATTCAAACTGCAAGATTGATCGGAAGAACACCAATGGGACTTGCTAGTTCCTTAGTGATCGTCTAATTTCTTGGTTCAGTAAGAAGAAAATGTTCATCACCACGTCTACAGTAGAGGTAAAGTACCTTGCTACAAGAAGTTGCTACTCTCAGCTCTTGTGGGTTCAACAATAGTTGAGGGACTATGGCATTGAGGTGGACTAGTCACCAATTTTTTGCAACAACACTAATGTCATAGCAATTACATACAATCCGGTGTTACACTATCGAACTAATAATAACGACATCCAACACCACTTCATCTAGGAGAATGTCAGTCATAAGCATATTCGTCTGGAATATGTCCCAACAGATGATCAAGTGACAGACGTGTTCACGAAGCCACTCCTTAAGACTAAGTTTTCTTACTTTAGTAATGTTTTGGGTCGTGTAGATCTTAATGAAATTTTTATTTAATTAATCATGCACAAATTGAGGGGGGAAATTTGTTGATTAAAGTGGTTGGACAGACGTGTGTAGACGGATGTCTCTATTGGACTAATCAAATTAGTTGTCTAAAGAAACCATGACTATTCCACTTGGTCGGGGCTTAGGATCCTCAATCGGACCTATCAGTCATGGCTGAAAAGCCTCGGTCTGGGTGCTAAGGACTCTCGGTCGGGTGCCAAAATTCCTTGTCAGATCTCTTGGTCCTAGGTGGTAGTTATCGGTCTTAAGTTCAAGAGTTCTTGATCGGGTGAAAAACTCCTCGGTCCAAACTAAAGAACATCGGGCGGACCTCTCAACTCTCGATAAAGAATACTGGTTGGACCTCTCCAATAGCTTCATTATACTCCATATACTTGATTAGTACTAAAATAAGAACACTAACTTTTCGTTTCGACCAATTTAAGAACTAAAATATTTCAATTATTATAAAAAGTTTTATTTTGATCAAACATAATTGAAATGGATCAAACATGTTCCAAATAGTTGTCCAACATCATTAGAAACAGGTTGGAATGATTTATGGACAACTATTCTTAAGGATTAGCCCAAGAACAACAAACCTGAATTTTTGAATTTTAAAATTCAAATTTGGGTTTTTATGTTTTAGGTTAATTGATTGATTGCTTGATTCTAAACTAAATAAAAATCTTGGAAATGATCTTAGGATCGATTTCCAATCCTAAAATTCAACAACTAGATATCATACAAGCTTATGAAAACTGAAATATAAAAATTTCAAATTCAAACTGAAAGTATGAATTAAAGGGTGATTGGAAGCATGGAAATGATTGAAAACACTCCTTAGACTTTAGGAAAGCTTTTGGGATGACTAGATCCAAGTTTTAGAGCCTTACACATAAATTTAAAAAAAAATCGAAGCTTTTGAGCTTCATTGGAGGATTTTTTATTTCTTTCGATTTGAGGCTTGAGATGTTATTCCTTAGCTTCATAATTGTTGAGGGATGCTATTTATAGCCTCTCGAAGTTGGTTGGATGAGTCAAGTAGATTGAATTAGCCAAAATCCATTAATGATATTTTGACTATTCTTGAATCAACTTGCTGGAATAAGCATGTTCACAGTCTATTGATGTAGGAGAAATGATCACCGTGATAGTGTTATATCATTATTATTTTTTTTATGTTCATGAAAAATTATATAATTTATATAGTTATTCAAAATCTAACTTACAAAATATATACCTATATAAAAGTATAAAATTATTTCAACAATCATAAGTGGTTTAGCAGCAAAAGTGTTAACATTTCATATTAGAAACTAGTGTTTGAATCCCTCTAAAAGAAATAATTATTATAAATGAGTGCGCGAACATTTATAGTTGAAACGGAAACGAGAATGTTGGTTTGAGTAACGCAAACATTGGGGAAAATATTTAAGGGTTCGTCTAAGGAGGAAATATTGACTTGAGTAATGCAAACATTGGTGATAAAAACCTAAGGTTCTTCCATCGAGGGAAATCTACTTAGAGTAAAGAAAACATTGGACGAGAATCCCTAAGGTTTGTCCACCCTCGAAATTTGTTATTAAATAATCAAAATCATTATAGATAAAAAAAATTAAATGAATTGTTTAGCTGATTTTTTTAATATTTTTATTTTTTTAAATAAGTATATAATAATAAGAAATATTAGACGACAATAGATAATTTATATAATTATTCAAAATCTAAATTACAAAATATATATACATACACAAAATTATAAAATTAAATAAAAAATTATAAGAGGTCTAGCGGTTAAAGTATTAACATTTGATTCTAAATACTAGTGCTTGAATCTCTTTAAAAGAAGTAATTGATATATGTGAGTGCGTAACTAAGGATGACAATTTGAAACCGTCCCCCAATTATGCCCCGAACACTATAAAACATAGTTAAATATATTAAATCACCAATATATTTATTTACTTACTATATTTTATAAGAGTTGTAAATTTATTTTTTTATAATAATATAAAATTTTAATATATTAAAATATATATTATATTAAAAAAATCGTTTATATAATATTATTTTATAATTTTTTTTTTATAATTTTTTTAATTACCAATGTCATGCGGGATTCCCTGAAACCGAATAAAACAAAATGGGAAAGGGATGGTATTAAAAAACCCAAAATAAAAATACATTCCCCGCCCCGAACCGCCCCATAGTCATCCCTATGTGTAACACAAAATTGGTGAGAAAACTTTATGCCTAAGGGTGTAATCAAATGTTTATTTACGTCCATCTAATGGATGTTTTCAATTTATATAATTTTGGGTAGGCTTAAAAAAATAAAAAAATAATTTTAAATAAAACGAGTTGATAAAAGTAAGGTTGTTATGTTTTCTAATAATTAGATAAAAAAAATATTGAGTTAAAATAATCAATATATATATATATATATATATATATATATATTGATTAAAATCAACAAGCACCATATTAATCCACGACATTGTCTTTTCTCTCTCCTACACACTATTTCTTAATTAAATTTTATTTTTCATTACCATATATATTATATTTTTTTTCTTACCATATATCATCTAAAAAATTATCTATATTAATATAATTAATTTTTTTATTATAAATGCATCTACCTTCATAATTTTTATATTTATTTTATTATATATATATATATATAAATAATTTTATTGTATTAATGCAAATACACTCATAATTTTATATTTATTTGTTACCTTATATATATATATTATTTTATTTTTCATTATTAATTTTATATAAATACATTTTATCTTTTGTCATACATTTTTTCTCACATCATATAGATATATATATAATTTTTTATGAGTATAAATGATTTTTATGTTAATATAAAAATTAACTAATTGACAATAAATATTAAATATAAAATAAATATACATACACAAAATAATAAAATTATTTCAACAATCATATAATCATATGTGGTCTAGCGGTTTAAGTGTTCACATTTCATGCTTAAGACCAGGATTTGAATCCAAAACATTCAAATTTATATTTTCAAGAATGTATTCTTGACTATAATATATGGTGGCACAAATTTTAAACAAATTATAGGAATCTGAAAATGTGAGATCCAAATTATTGGTTGGTTTGGCGAACATTTAAAAGTGTAAGGTCAGAATTAGTGGTTGGTATGATGAGAATTTAAAAGTGTGAGGTCACTAGATGGAGGTCGGGTGATGGGTGGTATGTCGAGTGTCAGGTCGAAATTAGTGGTTGATATGACGAACATTTGAAAGTGTGAGGTCATGAGATGGAAGCCGAGTGGTGGGTAGTTTTTTGAGTGTGAGATTGGAATTAGTGGTTGGTTTTGTCGAGCGTTTGAAAGTGTGATGTCAAGAGATGAAGGTCGGGTGGTGGGTGGTTTGTCGAGTGTGAGGTTGAGATTAGTGGTTAGTTTAATAAGCTTTTGAAAGTATGAGATCATGAATTGAAAATCGGGTGACAGATGATAATTGGAAAAGATTTGTGATTGGTTATTGATTTATAAAGTGGGAGTAAAAGAGAGGTTGACTAAGATTGATGAGTGATTTATCAAGGGATAGAAGTACGTGAAAAAATGTGAGTCACAATATTAGGGCCAATGGGTGGTTTGCCGAGGGAAATAAAGAGTTGGCTCGGACCTACTGTGTAATAAATGAGGCAATTGCCTTAGGCCCAAATATTTTTGGGGCACCAAAATCTTTAAAATAAAAAATTATAATGATATGTTCATGGACTTATTTTTAAAAAGTCCATAAATAATAATTGATAACCTATCAATGATAAGTCCTAACTTAATTTGTATCCAAAAAAATAAAAATAAGAAACACTATCTTACTTGGATAAAAGAATCGCACGATTCCTATTTATCAACAAAATCAAGGAAAAAGTGAATACACAACAAAAAGAAGAAGTTGAGAGATGTAAGGTAGAGTATGTAAAACAACAAGAGAGAATTAAACTGTTAGAGTACAACTATATTGATCTAGTTCAGGACAAAGTTATTCTTCAAACTCAAGTGTAGTCTTTAAATGAAAATTTTGACACTATCCTAGCATTATGGACTAAGTTAGGGAAACAAATGATTCCAAACATTCTCACTCGGATGGCTGATGAAGAAGGATAATGATTCAATCTTTAATTTGGTAAATATGCTTCTTATTCGAATGTAATTCATATTCTATTATCATAATGCTATTAATGTTAGTTAAATTAATAAACATTTAAGTATGTTGAATTATATGTTTAAATAATTAATAGGTAGATTTAACTAGGTTGAATTATAGGTTAGTGTTTTATGAAATTTATTTAGTAAGTTTTCAAGTGATTTAGTTTTATGTTCAATATATGATTTTTTTAATATTGTCAAGTGATTTAGTTTCATATTTAATGTTGTCTAATTAATAGATTAGTATTTTATGAAATTTATTTAGTAAGTTTTCAAGTGATTTAGTTTTATGTTCAATTGAGTTTTTTTTAATGTTATCAAGTGATTTAGTTTCATTTTAATATTGTCTAACAAATAGGTTAGTTTTTTATAAAATTTATTTAGTAAGTTACATGTAATTTAGTTTTATGTTAAATATATGAGTTCTTTTAATGTTGTCAAGTGATTTAAATTCATGTTTTCCATTTGAAGTGATTTAGTTTTATGACCAATATATAAGTTGTATAATGTTGTCAAATGCTATTGGAGAATGCACCATGATGGGTGAGATGTGTTTTGGGCTTCAAAAGCCGTAAGAAAATTAGAATTGTATATCGTTTTTTATATAAACTAGATTGTAAATCTAATTGCTTATTTTGTTTAAATTATACAGGTTTGCAAAAATGGAGATGGATGGATTGAAGCTATTTGGAAATGCCGTTTTGTGTAAAATTTGTCATGTTTTTGTAAATATTTTTGGTCATAATTTTGGAATGTAAGTAGTTGATACATTTAATTGACAAATATGTTTTGTAAATTTGTAATGAATTATGTTGGCTTACTAATAATTGATACATGAATCATTTCAAATTTATTTAAATTGAATTAAAATATTAGTTTTTGAAATAATGCGCTGAAGGTTGCAAAAATTATGCAAATTTAATTCTAAATTTGAAAATATATTTTATAGAATTATACAAATCATGTATTTCAAATAATGAAAATGAAGTTGTATAAGTTATTATTAATATTAATGCAAAGTTGTTAATGTAATTGTAAGAATAATTGCAGTATTATCAATAATATAATTTTAGTTGTGATAATGCGAAGAAAGTTGAAGATCGGTTACATAAATATAATACAAATGATAATGCTATAATATAAATTAGGTAATATAAAAAAATTTACAACTAAATAATACAAATCGAATTACCGACATATTCGTAATTCAAAAGCATAAATGAATCATTATTACTTCACAATATATAAATTCTAATACAAGAATAAATGAATAATCAAGAATAAATTTCAATTTAAATATTTCAGAAAAATAGTAATTTCATAAATATAGTTATACAATTTCAGATTCATTAAGATTAACATGCATATTATACCATTTAAGTTTAGATTCATCATGAATCAAATTGAAACTATATTAAATAGAAAATATTTCATAAATAGATTTCAAAAATGTAGAAATTTAGAAGCAACATGAATTAAACTGAAACTATATCAAACATATTATATAATTTCAGTTTAAAAAACACATGAAGATACATATTATTCATCAAACTACTGCATACATATGTTATAAATATATTTGAGGTTCATAAATATAGAAGGAATTAATTTAAACTATGATATAAATAATATAATTCAAACTATTTCATAATAACAACAAGAATTCAAATAAATAAAAAATTCTATAAATCCTATACTAAATCTATTTGAAGAAAAAAACATATTTAAATTAGAATCACAGAAAAAGACAGGTTCTGATATCGGCCGATGGACATAAGTCGAGGAATCGGTAGGTAATAGAATAAATATTACCCTAAAATGAACTCTAAACAAAAATCTAAACTAAAACGAACAATAAACAAAAATATACTATAAACGTGTAAAAATAAAATGAATTGAACTTGGGCTTTTCTTTATATCTAAAAACTGATTCCGAATTTAAAAATATATATAAGTTAAATTTTTATTCTTAAATATATTTTAATGTTTAATTAATAAATTTTTTATTTATATTATTTTTTATTTTCAATTTAATTAAATTTAAATAATAATGAATTAAATGACATATATATATATATATTAATAAAACAATTAATAATACTATAAAAAATTTAAAATTATGTTATAAATTTTAATGTTAATATAATTATAAGTCAAAATTAATTTCAAAAAAATATAGTGAAATAAAATATTTATAAAGTTTAAAAATAAAACATAAAAATATTAAAATTTAGGATAATTAAATTACCAGGTTCTTAACAAATTTTGTATATAAAAAAATAAAGGTGGTTGTATATATATATAAAGGTTGAAAAAAGTTTTTTCTTTTTTATTGTTTACCGACACTTAATATGCGTTGACATATAAGAGTTTGTTAAAAATATTTTTTATTTATTTAGTATAACTTGTCGAAGAATCAAATTAGAAAAAAAATTCTAAATATATATATATATATATATATATAATTAAACATATAAATAATTAATTATTTTTCTCACCTTCTATTAATTATTTTTCATTTTTAAACAATCCATTAGAGATGGAGGACAAGACCTTTCTGAAAAAAATAATAATAATAATTTACTATTGAACAAATTTATAAAATGAGTTGTAATGGCTTGGAAAATATCTGATTTATTATTTGTACTAAATTATATTACATTTAATCTAAATGATATTTTATACCTAATCTAACTTGCAACTGTGAAGTTTGGGTAATAACTATTAAAAACGCATAAAAATACTATAATTGTTTGAATATTTTTGAAAAGAATATTTAAATTATTATAAATTTGTAATATTTTGACCAAGAATATCATGTTTCATTGGTATTGAAAATACACTTTTATTTTTTTAATTATATGTTACAATCTATAAACCTAGCATACTAGTCATGCTTGCAAGATCGAAACCAGTCAAAAACGCGGAACGCTCATCCCAGAACACAAGCTCGAGCGCGCCATAGCTTGCCTATGACCAAGGGATCAAGAAAGTGTCAAAAAGCGTCGTTTCACCTTGAACTTCATCTCGTTCCACACAATGTTGAAACAACACAGTTACTTCATTTGAATACATTAAAAAAATACTATTCTCGGATAATCCACAAAATGATGTGATTCTCAGCCATTTTAAAGATTACTATTTGAAAAATAAATTTATCATTGACTCTGACCAGATATCATTTTCTCCATATCTCGAAGAGATCATGGTTCCCATGGCGGGAGAAAGTACGTCATTAATTTTTTTTTCTTCCGAAATTGCATGTGTGGGATTGACATCCTAAGGGAATGACTATTATGAGAGAATCCCTTCATCATTTTAAATAGGTGATAGAATATTGTAGACTGTTCCAAGAGCTTCACTAAGTTTATAAGAATATCTATAAATGGTATACTATCATTTTATCTATAACATAAGTTACCAATCAAATTTGAATTTTACATATTTGAGTTTTTGTGTTATTATATACTGTGCTTTCATTTGTTATAGAAACTTTATGTTGAATTGATTCCATTCATTCACTTTAAAACAAAAATGTCTAATATTTTAAATTTCAAAAATATTGGTTTGTTATTCTAGTGTTCTATATAAAAAATGCATCTCGAGGACGATCCAAGTAGTTTTTAAATGTAACTTGAGTATTTCTAAACCATTTTTAAACGATTTTGTAAATTGTCGCCCGATTTCACAATTTTGGATAAAACACTCGGTTTTGATTTTAATTATTTATTGTAGAACTAGCATAGGATAAATTTTTTTTATTGCATATTAATTGTTACTGGATAAGATAAGTTTTCTATAAAACTTAGATTTCGATTTTGGATCGAAATCACAAAATCGGATTTTTTGGGGATGGCTCAATTTTTGATGGAATCTCTTATGACAACCTTATATGTTAAATTAGGACCTCTAGAATGTCTAAAAACTTTGAGTATATTGAGGAGGATCTTTCAACATATTGAGGAGGAGCTTTCTATATGTTGAGAAGGTAAAAAAAATCATGTTTGGCATGTTTCAACGTCTATTTGAGGTTGAAGTTTACCGAGGTCGCCTCCCTCCCTATCAAGATGATCAAGATCAAATTCCCTTTAGCTCGGAGAATGAGAACCCTACATTTCGACCGAAGGCTCTCGCTCATTGGCCAACCGATACCCTTTTGTGGGTTGACTTGTTCAATGTCTTTATCATTTTAAGGCTGTCTTTAATATTTTTTTTTAAATCCAAAAATATATAAAAATGCTTTAAAACTATTTTTACAACAAAAATATTAAAAATATTCTACTCGGGCCAATTTGGTTTCCTTTTTCTATTTTATCATTATATTTGTGTATAGTATATACAAATTACACTCCATGAAAATCAAAATTGGTTTTTAATGTTTATTAAGCAAAATATGTATTATTTAAAAATTTACTTTATTGTTTATAGTTTTCAGGTTCAAACTCGATCCATTATAAAATTAATTCGCGTGTTTAAATTTATTCGAATTTTAATACCTTATATATCAATAGGATTGGATAATTCTAAATAAAATAAATGTAAAATTAATAATTTCAAATATTGCTTAAACATTTAAAGTAGAGACCATCACTTATATTGATATGGAAAACAAAATTTTAATACTTTATCCCGAGTTTAACCAAATTCAAAACAATGAAACAAAACCTTTATAATACATTTGAATACGTAAAATATTTTTTTCCTAATTTTTTTTAAAGAAAAATATTAGGGCTACTCTTTTGTAAACCAAAGCTAGCCAATAATTTGAACCAAAAAAAATAGTTTGAATAGAAGAAGCAAACATGGTTTTCCTTAGGGTAATGTCAACTAGTCAAATTTTATAAAAAAAAATTAAAATAAACAACATACTTTAGCTTTTATTTTTAATATATTATTACTTTAAGTTTAAAAAATAAGTAATTATAAATATACGTTATTAAATAAACTTAAATTAAAAAGTGTATAATAAATGAAATTAAGTGATTTTTTATTTTATAGCCAACCACACGAGTATTTCAATAATCTCTTTATATATTAATAGATCTAATACACAAATTACAAATACGCACGTTCAATGTTGAATTGACTCTCACAATATGTAATCAAACATAGAGCATACCACAATATCAACGCCAAATTTTGAGATCGCGGGATCTACTTTAGAAAACCAACCTACAAAATTCTTGTATATGTACTTGTCAAACGTATCAATAAATATTAATACTAATATTTAGTAAATTTATGTAACCATGAAGACAAATATTTTTACCGTCACTATAATATTTCCCAAGTCAATCCTAACGTAAATATGATTTTAAAAATCATGATTGTTAACATAGTTAACATAGCTATTGGAATTGGAATGACTCTTGACATATCTTCTCTATAATCAATGATCGATAAAATATTAATAATTACAAGGTCTCTATCACTTTCCATTTATGATAATATATTTATCAATTCAATAAGTACAATTTAAAGGGAAAGTTTTCTTACACTACAAACATAACATAAAAAAATAAATGACAACATACGACAAAAGAGTGAAAATGAATTGGAATACAGAATTAAAATTGAAATCAAAACAATTAATTGTTTTAGAGAGGTGTAACTCATTTCATTTATTCACTAAATCGCGCAAAATAGAACTTAGTGAAAAAAAAGGAGGGGAACAAACAGACAAAAAAGAAGTTGGCCCAATAGAAATACTAATTTCATGAAATCCCTCTTGTTCCTGTTTAATCATCCTCGTTTCAAGGGGCTACCGACTGCTCCATTGATAAGAACATCCTTCCGAAGATGTGATTCTAGATGATGAATTTGCGCCCGTCTTTGTAAAGAATCTTCGTTCCATTTTTGATTCCGTAGAGAATCGTCTTTATCTCGTCATTCAAGTATGTGCTTTGGTTGACTTTGATTCATCAAGGGTCCAGTCCCAAAGCTTCTGTCAAGTGGGCATGCCCCCAGGAAGTAGGGGTGGTAGATTGTATTTGATCAGAAGGAAATTAATCTAAAAAATACATAAGATCGACTAGACTCAAGAAACCACACGAATTAGATAGAAAACATCTACTACTAGCATAAGTAATTTCCTCTCCTATAATCCGTACTTCCACATTTTAGGCATCCTAAAAAACAACACAACAAAATAAAGATATTTTGAGAAACATTAGATTGAATTATACACGTTTCCAAAAATAGAAGTGAGTGAACCCCATTAAATGTTTTCCTTAGTAAATCATTAGACACTTCAGATTTATAAATAAAGAAAAACAAACCGATATTTTTGAAATTTAGTAATTTGTGCATGAGCACTATTAATATATTTCAAGTAAATGAACATTAAAGAGAATGATTTTACAAACTATTGAATATAACTTTAATTTTAATAAAATAAAAAATAATTTGCACAATACCTGAAGACTTAAATGAGTTGCCATCGATGTTAAGAACAACGGAGATCCAATATTTTTAATTTATTAAATCTCAACATGTTTTTAACCATATTTTAACAAAACTTTAATAAAAAATTATATAAATTTATCATATGTATTTATAATTCAACATTAGTGAGTGTAATTATTTTATATATATATTGTAGCTTTCCTCTACTCTCTTTATTTCCTCTATTTCAATATTATTAAAACATTTTATGAATTTATCATATATTTAACTCCTATAAGAATTTGTCATATACTTAACTTCTTAATTTTTATTTTGATAAACAAAATGATATTAGTTTTAAGTTTAATATAATTTAACTATATAAGAGAATTATAATAAATATATTTGAAGTCAAATAATCTTTTTTAAATAATTAAAAAAAGAAGATTAAAATATTAAGTAAAAAATAATTGTGTAATCTATATGACATCTCCATAATTTAATTTGATCAAAAATAAGAAAAAAAATTGTGTAATGTCTATGAGATCTCCATAATTTAATTTGATCATATCAACAATTTAATTAAGAAAACAAATTAATTGTGTAATCTAAATGAGATCTCCATAATTTAATTTGATCATATCAACAACTTAAATAAGTGGATAGACAATAATTTTACATATTCTAACTTCCATACTCATATTTCATCACTAATGAGTGCGTTCAGAGAGAAAGGAGGTGGGAACACTTGAGTCATATAACAAAAATATGTGGTGATTTTGCTTAGAAAAATCTAAGAACATATTTATATGCAATATAATGGTTTTCCTTCCCAATATACAAATGATCCTAATTCGGTCCAACTCTGGGTGCATGAGCCTTTTAAACTCAACCTTTGTATGCAAGTTGTCAATCAAAGGTTGGGCCGAGAAATTCTATATTCCTAGAGTTGGGTCGGATTAGGCTCACACGTATATTGCATATAAATATGTGTAGTATAGGCATACAATCTCCCAAATATTTGATTATATGCAACTAAAGTTTTGCAACTTCTTCTTTCACTATAATTACTCGCAAGTTATCACTATCGTTCTAGATTATTAATGTTTTTGACTTGAGTTTTCACATAGATGTGTTATATTTATCATGTTTTTAAATTCCGATCTAAGACATGACATGTTAAAAAGTTGTTAGGATACATATTCACTTCATAACAATCTAACAAAATTTAAAGTGCATATTCTAGACTAAATAAAAAAATCTATGATATAATATAGTGTGTATACATTTTATTAAAGTTTAAGTGATAAATTATTAAAGATTAAAGTTCAATAATTTTTAATTTGTTAAATTAGTTACAAATATATAAAATTTATATTTTATATTCTAAATATTTTCTTTAAATTAGATTTATATTGAATGTATTAAATATTCTTGTGTAAAAATATATTTTCAAACACATATATGATCCCTAAGATGCTAAGCTCACTCTTGTCTCACGAGTCAATTTTGCGAAAATAGATTATGAATTATGCTATAATATCTACCCTTATATATTTATGTACCTTTCAATTATAAAACATGTACAACACTCACAGTTTGAATAAGGCTTTTAATATTAAATTAAAGGAAGTCCTGTGACTAAAAATTAGTAAAAAACATTTTTTGTGTTAATAATTTATAGTTCATGTCGAATGGCTCCACAAAGGTACATAGAGATTTGCTTAATCATCCTTAAAAAAATATTATTTTCATTTTTGCTTATATTTATAATTGAAATGTAATATTTCTCTAGAAAGCAGACATATTAGTTTTTATTAAATTTAACTTATACTTTAAGTATCTATCAATTGTCTCTTGATTGTACTCCAATTTGCAATCATAGTCATCAATCGTATTGAAAACTAACAAATATACTTTCCATAGTTATTCATAATTTGAAGAAAATCAATAATATGACAAAATTTTACAACAATAAGACATTTAAAATATCATTATATAATATTATTAAATTATGTTGATTTATATGAGCTTTGATTGGGCCTAAGTTCGCGGTGTATTAAAATAAAATCCTAATTATTTGATATTACGCTCATTAGACCTAGTTATACCAAGTTATGTGATATAAAATATATGGCATTTGTTAGAGTTTTATTAACACATATAATAATTCTCATTATTCATCTCTAAATTGTAATCTCATATTTTAATCAAGATATTTATCCCATTTATGTGACCTATAACTGATCAAGATTTGAGCTCTACTGAAACAACAAGATTTATGGGAATAGTTGAAGTTATAGTAGCAGAAATAATTGAGATAACCATTTTGGAGGAGAATGCACATTCATATTGTAACAACTTATCTAAGAACATCCTGACATGAACAATATCAATATGCATATACTTAGACTTCTTTTTGAATAATGTAACTACCAATGAAAACCATAAATAGTAACAAAAAAATACTCTAATGTAAACACTTCTAATTAGAATGTTCATAACAAAATACAACATAAATTATGTGGAATATAATTAATGAACCTTTAATTGAAACACAAAAGAACTCATTTTCAAAAAATGGATCATACTTAATTATAAAGACTATTTTATTGTGTTTTTTACATACATAGACCATTATCATTGTATTACTTCAATAAATTAAGGTAAAATAAAAATATATAATCAAAAATATTAATTTTGAAAGAATTAACCATATTAATTACTTACCAATTAATGTTTTAATAGATTCATTATTAATTTCTCCTGAAATCAAATAGAATATGTATAATATAGTTCATGCTAGGCCAACCAAAAAAAAAACCTTTGAGCTATTTTGTATGTGTTATAAATTGACAAAATTAATTTACTATACAAAAGTTTAATAAAAAAATGAATTACTTATCAATAAATAAAAAGAAATCTATTCTTTATGATTAGACGATGATAGTTCATCACATTCCATGCCTACACCATTATGGTTTGAAAAATACACAATATGTAGTGCGTAGTTTATTAGTTGTTTTTTCTTAAGTAGATAAGATTTATACATCAACTTCATAAATTGAAACTTTATCGGCCAGTTTAGTTGAATGGATTATTATATATATATTAATTATACATGACCAAATTTGGTATAAATACATTCGTTGATGATGAAATAACTCTCGAGAGATTGATTTGATAATGCCAATTAGTCGCATGCCCAAATCATGATAGTACTATTTATGTAAAAATAAATAAATGACCTACATAAACAATGATTCAATGTTTATAAGTTTAGTTCAACATATTTAGATATTTTTCAATTAATTCAGTCACATATTTTATTTGGACATACATTAGTTATATATTATAGTATCTCCTCTATTATTCAATTGTCGTAACAGATCATGACGAGTTATTCAAAAACTAGCTCGGTGTGGTGATATGGTGACCTATGTAATTCCAGTCGTAGATGATGTTCCATCCACATTTTTAGATGTCATTCAAAGTACTGAAAATATAAAATGGAAAGGTGCAATCTCTTCTGAAAAATGGGAAGGTGCAATCCACATTTTTTGTAAATGGATCTTTATTAAGAAACAAAAGATTTTTCTAAAAAAAATTGATGTTCACTACAAAGAAAGATTTGTAGCTAAAGACTATGCTCAGAAGGAAGGAGTTGATTATAATGAGGTATTTTTACTTTTTGTTAAACACCCGTTCATTAGAATTTCATTGTCTTTGGCGGCGTAGATGAATTTGGATCTAACTCAACTAGATGTAAAAACTGCATTCCTACACGGTCATTTGAATAAAGGAAATCTACATATCTCAACCAGATGGATTAAAAGTTGTTAATAAAAAAATTTGGGTTTGATAGTTGAACAAATTAGTGTACGAGTTGAAAAAATATCCTAAAAAATGATATAAGTGACTTGAAATTCTTATGATGGATCATAAGTATAGAAGAAACAAATTCAATTATTGTGTGTATTTGCATAAACTACAAGATGAGTCTTATATCTATCTACTATTGTTTTAATGCTTAAGATATACTGTTAGCATTAAAAAACCAATATGAAATTGACAAATTGAAAGCTCAATTGAGTAGAAAATTCGAGATAAAAGAAATGAGAAAATTAAAATTTAAAAATTGTTTAGATTTGATAAATATCTTGAGCGTTTGAGTCGGTGCAAAAGAGCACCAATTGGAAGAATTTAAGAACTATTTTTTAATGATGAAGATTTGTATTTTATATTGTTCCAATATGAAGATTTGTTTTTTTTTGCACTATTAGAATCCCACATCGAATGATGATGAGAGTAGGGGATGTTTCGAGTGTGACATATTTCAAAACTTTCATTCTTTTGATTTGATGCACCCAATATTTGTATTTTTTTTCTTTATTATAAATTACATAATTAAACTTATAACAAATCGCTAATCAAATTTATTAAACTAAAAAAAATATAAATATGTGGTCAATATTAATCTCTTTAAAAATTATTTATATTACTCATTTTATATATGGTATATAACAAAATTTTAAGAAATGTTATTAACCATATTTATGTGGTCAATATTAACCGCCATGTGATGAAGATTCTTCAGGAAAAGAATCTAATCAAACTCTTTCCCCATGAATAGATAGACCATTCTTGGAAAAGTATGAGAATTCTTGGTGCGACTAACATCAAGCATAGGGCCACGCCACTAATAGTTGAAGTGCCCTCAAGCACCTGTTCTAGGATTTGATCGATCAAAACATGATCCCCAAGCTGAAAATATGTTGATCTCTAGTAAAGAATCCAATACCAAATACCGATGTCAATATGTTCATCATTGATGAAGTATTCCTAGACTCTAATGTGTTATGGACCTAATCCATAACACAGAACTAGAGATGAACATGATCAATCCCTGTTCCAAAGAGAAGTCCAAAGCCCGCTATAGAGACCTCTAAATGTTGGAAGGAAAAAATGACTGCACACATCTACGCCCCGATAGACATTGCGACAATATGTGGTGGAATGGATTTTCAACATAGTTTCATGAAAATCACACTGGCCAACGTGCCATCTACTTCCCAACTTGTTGTAGGAATCAGGGGAGAGAATGAGCCTAGAGATCTTAACCTAGGATACAACCTCATAAGTTAAATGAAAAAGACAAATGTCAACATTTATATCTGGGAATTCTTGATGTACTCTATTGAGCACACGAAAGATGTCATCAACGAGTTAAGCGAGGCCAACTTCCTTGCCAACACCACCCATGAGGAACTAGTAGGGATCATATTCACTAGATCATAACACAACATGATCGACTTTAAAGACAAGGATCTTTCATCAGCCGTATCAAACAATGATAAAGTACTCTACATTTGTGTGAAAATAGAGGGAAAGATCGTTCTAAAGGTCTTAATAGACAACGAATCTGCTCTCAATATATATCCTTGGCAGACTCTTAAGAAGATTGGAGTATCGCAAGATATGATCATACCATCTGACATGTGTGTCAAAGGTTTTGACAGCTCTCGCCTTGAGATAATGAGTTCCATCATGTGCACCGTTCTAGTGGCCAACATCCCTTCCATGTTGACTTTTGTGTCGTCAAGAAGACCATGACTTCATCAAGCCAAGGACTTAGCCTCTACCTTACACCAAAAGCTCATGTTTATAGACAACGACTAAGTTTTCATAGTCAACGACGCAACTGACGCTGCAATAGCCATTGGTTCTACCCACATTGATACTTTCAAATGGGATATTTCTCTAGTATGGGTTAGGCACAAACGCCAAAAACATTACGTCATTCTCGCAACCATGTTTTAATATGGATCACCACGGTCTAGGATACAACCCTACAAGATTCTAAGAAATCTTTAAGGAAAGGATATCCAAGCGACACATAGTAGGTGTACAACCCTAAATGGACAGTTCATTTGCGAGGGATAAAGCACCCTATTCTCTAACTTCTACCGAACCCTTACCATTTAGATTTACCAAGACGTTTTCCATGTTTCGAAATCTTTTTATATTGTCCTCATAATCCAAACCCTTCTTTTAATGTGATTAGAAAAAGAATAGACTATTGGAGTGATTCCCTCGAAAACTTGGCTCGGATTCCCAAGACAGTTTATGCAACTCAAGAATCTAGATCTCTCGGTTCTCAAGAAACCAACTCCTTTTCATCCATTGATACTGTGATCGATGAAAGTAGATATCTTTCTCCTCTCAAGTGTATAGAGATGTTAAATATTGTACATTGTAAGAAACCTAATAATAATGATATTGTTTAATCATCTTCTCTTATATGTAATAAATCCCTCGATGTAACACAAGAAGTAGACTTCGAATCTATGAGTAAAAATGATTTTTCCTTCTACTCTAATTTAAATTTCGAAACCAAACACTTCTTTCAAACTAAGGATGAGATTGTTTCTTCTGCAGAAAAGACAATCGAAATCAATTTAAACACGGCCAACGATCCTCAGATCATACTGATTGGCCAAAGTTTAAACACTTTAGAACGTTTGGAAATTTTTGAGCTACTGAAGGATGACAATGACGTCTTCTTCTATTCATATAAGGAAATATCAAACATTAATCCAAAGATCACACAACAATATATTCATCTATATCCTGACGCTAAGCCAGTTTGTCAAAGCTTAGATAGATAAAAGAGGAATTCGTGAATAAAATATGAGATTATTTTCGAAAGCATCTTGATGATGGATTTATCAAGGTAGTAGAATATTATATCTATATAGCTAATGTACTCCCTATCCTGAAAAAAGACGAAAAACTACGCATGTGTGTAGATTATCGTGATCTAAACAAGGTCTGCTCTAAAGATCACTTCCCACTATTACATATCGATATACTGGTCGACCATACTGTTAGTCATGAACTTCTATTATACATAGATGGATTTTCAAGATACAACCAGATCATGATGACCCCACAAAACAAGGAATACACCACGTTTATAACAGAAGTTGTAACCTTCATTTATAGTGTCATGCCTTTCGGTCTTAAGAATGCGGGAGCCACCATCAAAGGGAAACCACCATGATCCTTCATGACATGATACATAAGAACGTGGAAGTATATGTCAATGAGTTAATTGTTAAATTGAAGAATCAAGAAGGACATGTTCTAAACCTTAAGAAATTTCGCTAACGAATAAGGAAATGTCAGCTACGACTCTACCCGAAGAAATGCACCTTCAGAGTCATAACTGGTAAAATGCTAGGCATCTTAATCACATAGAGGGGCATCGAAGTCGATCCCTCTAAAATAGAAGCAATCACGACTATGTTGGTCCCTCGAAATGAAAGAGAGGTCTGTGGATTTTTAGGTAAAATCCAATACATTAGTCGATTCATCAGTAACTTACTATGACATGAGATCCACTATTTAAGATACTGAAAAATATCAAAATTTTTTATAGGATGAAGACTGTCAACAAGCATTTGACAAGATCAATGATTATTTAAAATCTCCTCACATACTCATGTTGCCTAGAGTCGACATTCATCTCATCATCTATCTTACTATAATAGACATAGTCATGGGAAGTCTGTTGGCTCAAGAAAACGAGAACAAACTCAAAACGAATATGTATTACATCTGCAAGAGGATAAGTGTGTTAGGATCGGGGACGCCCTTGGAGGACCGGGGTGTTTCCGGTTTCAGGAAGGGTGGCCGCTTACACAACACAACACTCTTTGGTGATAGTCCGGTTAAAGACTAAAACCTTTCTCAGCACTGCACAACCTGTCACAGACTCTTGAACCGGGTTCAAGGGCGGAAATGTCTGTTTCAGGTTGAAGCAACGAATGCGACTTTAGATGATGTTTAAGAAGGAGTCGGTTTTATGGAGGTAAGTGACCGGTTTTGGAAGTATGATTAGTTTGCGGTTTACGTTAAGAAAGCAAGAAATGAAAGCGAAGGAAAGAATACGAGACAGAAAATTTGTTTATGGATGTTCGGAGCAAACTCTCCTACGTCACCCCTTCTTCTCAGATTATGAGAAGGATCTCCACTAACTCTTTAGAGTTACAACAATACTGCCGGTCGAGCCCAACTTCGCTACTCGCCGGTTACACCAAACTCACACTTTGATGTAATACAACAACACAACACAATAACACACAAAAGGCTTCCGGTTTTAGACACACCAGTTTTAGAATATAAGACTTTATCTCTCTAGAATTTAATGCTTTTATAACTCATTAACTATTTCTCAATTTCTTCGAACTGCTGCATTGAATGAAGACGATCCGTCTTCCTTTTATAGCTGAAAGTAACTAACGGCTACTTTCTTCTCTCTCTTGCGGATTGGTCGATCATTATCACGCCTGTTTGCAGAAAGGTTGCTTGCACGCTTCAACTTCCTCAACACCTGGCATTCATGCAGGTGACTCTGAGCATATGATGACATAGCCGGTTTTTCAGATTGTAACACGTGTTGAGCATCCGCCTCCGGTTGTCAGTATCGGATCAACAAAGCATCATTGCTTTCCTCGCATGCTTCTGATCGGATCCGATCTTCTTTTATTCTTTCGAGACACATTTCTTCCGTCATGGTACGTCATTCTTTGAGTTTTGAATCTTCTGACTTTTGATCTGTACTGTCCGGTTTCTGTGTCTTGTGCATTATGATCCGGTTGGAGTGTAATCTTTTGTTCTTCGTTAACCGGTCGCTTGAGAAAGTGAAACCGGTTCCTCTGATCTTTAACTTGATCACTTGAAGCTGGTTTCTTTGAAGTATATCAGCAACCGGTTTTTGATGCCCCAACCGGTTCATACGGTTTTAGAAGTACCTGCACATAAAGATTAACCTCTATTTAGTTCGTCTGGCCGGTTCCAAAATTAATCTACTTAATTTTTCTATCAATTTCTCCCTTTTTGATTATTTAGAATAAATATTCAAAAATTGTAGTGTATGGCCGGTTCCAAAATTAATCTACTTAATTTTTCTATCAATTTCTCCCTTTTTGATTATTTAGAATAAATATTCAAAACATGTAGTGTATGGCCTGTTTCAAAAATTTGCTTAGCAGCCAGTTTAGAAAAATTAATCTTCCTAATTTTTCTATAAATTTCTCCCTTTTTGATTATTTAGAATAAATATTCAAAACATGTAATATATGGCCGGTTTAAAAACATGAGTTTGATTGTTTTAAAGAAAATGTTTCAAAAACATGAGTATGATTTTTGAGAGAAATATGTTTCAAAAACATGAGTGTGATTTTTGAGAGAAATGTGTTTCAAAAACATGAGTGTGATTTTTGAGATAAATATGTTAGAACCTAGTAGAAAGAATTAAGTAACCAAGTTCTGAGACATAATAAAACATAATTGTTCAAAGTAAACAAAGAAAGAGTTTAGGGCTTGGATGATCCCCCCTTGTGTTGCTCTTTTTCTTGCTCCTTCTCCAACCGTCTTCTTTCTTCTTCTTGCCTTGCTCTGTGTTCTCTAGCACGTCTTTTGGCATCGATCAGCACACCGGCCCATACACTTGAATGACCGGTGGTCTTATTCTTGAGATCAAAGTTGGCACAAACTGGTCTTGGTGGTGGAGGCGGTAGAGCATTTGAAGGTCTGAAGCTTGGAGTTGCTGTAGACTCACCGGTTGGCCTTCTCTTCCGTTGATTGAGTTCCTCAGGATCTTCTTCTTCTTCCTCATCAAGCGGTTCAGCATTTATCGCGACTGGTGCGGCTGTTTTCTGTTCTGCCCGTTTCATCACATTCTTAACTGCACTTCGCTTTTTCTTGTTCCTTGTATTCATGGAGTGGGACGGTTGAGCCAGAGAGAGATCCTGGGCGTTGACCTGCTCCTCCTCGTTGCATTGTTGGGCAAGCGCATAGTCTTTATCTTCAGTCTCCTTATTAATCTTTATCGGACCCTCCTTTAGGATGGTGCTCATTTCATCATCCAACGTGATCAGATGTAAATACATCTGAACCTTCCAACTGCTAAATGCTTCGCTGTTTAGCATTGGCGGCTTGTCGCTGTGGGTCATGCTTCCCATTTTCTTCGGTTGCTTCAGTGCTGAGAACCTCGCTCTGATACCACTTGTTAGGATCGGGGACGCCCTTGGAGGACCGGGGTGTTTCCGGTTTCAGGAAGGGTGGCCGCTTACACAACACAACACTCTTTGGTGATAGTCCGGTTAAAGACTAAAATCTTTCTCAGCACTGCACAACCTGTCACAGAATCTTGAACCGGGTTCAAGGGCGGAAATGTCTGTTTCAGGTTGAAGCAACGAATGCGACTTTAGATGATGTTTAAGAAGGAGTCAGTTTTATGGAGGTAAGTGACCGGTTTTGGAAGTATGATTAGTTTGCGGTTTACGTTAAGAAAGTAAGAAATGAAAGCGAAGGAAAGAATACGAGACAGGAAATTTGTTTATGGATGTTCGGAGCAAACTCTCCTACGTCACCCCTTCTTCTCAGATTATGAGAAGGATCTCCACTAACTCTTTAGAGTTACAACAATACTGCGGTCGAGCCCAACTTCGCTACTCGCCGGTTACACCAAACTCACACTTTGATGTAATACAACAACACAACACAATAACACACAAAAGGCTTCCGGTTTTAGACACACCGGTTTTAGAATATAAGACTTTATCTCTCTAGAATTTAATGCTTTTATAACTCATTAACTATTTCTCAATTTCTTCGAACTGCTGCATTGAATGAATACGATCCGTCTTCCTTTTATAGCTGAAAGTAGCTAACGGCTACTTTCTTCTCTCTCTTGCGGATTGGTCGATCATTATCACGCCTGTTTGCAGAAAGGTTGCTTGCACGCTTCAACTTCCTCAACACCTGGCATTCATGCAGGTGACTCTGAGCATATGATGACAAAGCCGGTTTTTCAGATTGTAACACGTGTTGAGCATCCGCCTCCGGTTGTCAGCATCGGATCAACAAAGCATCATTGCTTTCCTCGCATGCTTCTGATCGGATCCGATCTTCTTTTATTCTTTCGAGACACGTTTCTTCCGTCATGGTACGTCATTCTTTGAGTTTTGAATCTTCTGACTTTTGATCTGTACTGTCCGGTTTCTGTGTCTTGTGCATTATGATCCGGTTGGAGTGTAATCTTTTGTTCTTCGTTAACCGGTCGCTTGAGAAAGTGAAACCGGTTCCTCTGATCTTTAACTTGATCACTTGAAGCTGGTTTCTTTGAAGTATATCAGCAACCGGTTTTTGATGCCCCAACCGGTTCATACGGTTTTAGAAGTACCTGCACATAAAGATTAACCTCTATTTAGTTCGTCTGGCCGGTTCCAAAATTAATCTACTTAATTTTTCTATCAAAGTGGGTGTGAAGTTAATTACACGCCAGTTGAGAAAATCTGTTAGGCCTTGGCATGGGTCACCAAAAGGTTGAGACACTACTTTCAAGCCCACTCCATCAAGTTGGTATCAAGACTAGACCCAGTCCATTTCTTATTCCAACGAACTCTTCTTTCACCAAGGCTATCCAAATGGATGATGATCTTATACGAATACGATATAACATACACAATACAAAAATATTTTAAAGGAAGCATTGTTGCGGATTTTATTACTGACCAACCCAATATTGTTAAGTTAGATGACGAACTCGAATACCTCTACGAGGGAATTCTGAGTATAACATTAGACACGTGGAAACTAATGTTTGGCGGAGCTTCTGGTAGTTGACTCGAAAAGGACGTATAACCCAATATCCATAAAACTCGAATATCCCATCACCAATAACGAGACTGAATACGAGGCATGCCTATGGGGTTTCAAGATTACATATGAAAAAGGGAAACAAAGCTAGAAGTCGTTGGTGACTCTAACTTGATTATATCCCAAACTAATGGTACTTAGAAAGTGAAAGGGGAAAATATGAAACCCTACCACTCCCACTTAACCAAACTCATGAATAAATTTGATAAATATCATTTGTTCACGCTCTAAGAAGTAAAAATCGCTTCGCGAACGCCCTGGCTACTTTGGCAGTCATAATTGAAATTCCTGATGGAATTAAAGTCAAACCTCTAAAAATCCGACAAAAATAATGACCTTCTTTTGAATTAGGAG
Organism: Impatiens glandulifera; assembly: GCF_907164915.1. Taxonomy (NCBI): domain Eukaryota; kingdom Viridiplantae; phylum Streptophyta; class Magnoliopsida; order Ericales; family Balsaminaceae; genus Impatiens; species Impatiens glandulifera. Next base: position 23,388,928 of record NC_061867.1, read on the forward strand.
CACTCACTTCCTATGAGAATTATATTAAACCATGACACAATACTTTTCAGAAGTACATTGAGTATGGAGAATATCCTTCCCATTTCTGAGCAAAGAAACGACGGGCATTGCGCTAGTATTCCACCAACTACACTTGGATTTCAAACATATTATATTGTTTATCTTTCGATGGTCAAAACTTTCTCTACAAAGACAATCCTGAATCCAAGAGGATCATTGAAAAAGTACATATAAGAACATATGGCGCACACATGAATGGAATAACTCTAGCCAAGAAAATACTCTATCTAGGATATTATTGGCAAAACCTTGAACAAGAATGTGTGAGTTATGTAAGGAGCTATCATCTGTGCCAAATCAATGCTAACCTGAAGTATACATCGACCTCACTCATTTATAACATGACATCCCTTTGGCCCTTTTCTTCACGGGGCATCAATGTAATCGGGAAAATCTATCCCTACACGTCAAATAGACACGAGTTCATACTCGTCACCATAAACTACATCACCAAATGGGTTGAAGCAACCTCGTACAAGGTTTTGAAATCATCTCAAGTGGCAAAGTACATCCAAACTAGCATCATCACTAGATATGGAGTTCCTCACGCCCTGATTTCAAACAAAGATTGATAGTTTCAAGGAAAATTGCCCAACGAGTTCAAGATCGAGCATCAAACATCATCGCCCTATAGATCCCAAACTAATTATGCGGTCAAAATAGTAAACAAAATCATGATTAAGATCATAAAGAAGATAACTAGCACGTATAAGGACTAGAACGAGAAGCTGTCATACGCCTTATGGGGACATTATATGATCGTTCGAACATCGATGGACGAAACTCCCTACTCTTTGGTTTATGACATGGATGATGTACAACCCATCAAAATCGAGATTCCAATACTAAGAATACTCTTTGAGAGCCATGTCATGGAAAAAGTCTAACTTAAATCTCGATATGACCAACTAACGTTAATGAATTATATGATGTTAAGCGCTTTGTATAAAACTCGAGCCTACAAAAAATGTATGTCATGCGACTTCAATATGAAGGTAAAACTTAGAAACCTCAATGAAGGTGATATAGTTCTCAAACAAACCCGTGAACTCCTAAACCCTAAGGACAAGTTTCGACCCCCATTGGAAGGACCCTTCCAACTTAATAAAAGCCTCACTATATGAGTTGTCCGCATATCTAACATATAAGAAGAAGAAGAGTTCATTTCACCAAACAATCTCGATGCGCTTAAAAGATATTTTGTATAATATCAAGTTATACGCAAAACGGTTTAAAGCTCGACCTTGAAAGAAGCTTATCTCAACATAATTCAATCCTATGTTTTGTATAACTTACAACATGGACAAGGGACTCATATCCGAACTATAGAGACCTGATTCTTCTAAGTACAAAATAATAAAGAAGAGAAGATACATAGGTAACCTACAAGTGTTACGGGCCCGGTCTCATTTACATAAATAAAACCCCCAATCCCTTCATAAAAAGAAAATTAAAATCTTTTAAGAAAGGAATTAAACATTGATCTTATCCATGAGCTAAGTAAGGGTAAAGCCAAAAGCATCGCTTCCTTTCATGTGATATTCTAAGAAACCAAACTGAGGATTTCACAATAACCCCGAATCAAGAGATATCAATCATAAGCTCTTTTTCGTTTGTAAGCGATTATCCTGAGAGCAACCCTCAATCGAAAGTTTTTGAAGATAAAGAAACTGAATAAACCCTATTAAAGCGAGTGCCAAAGACCCAAATTGAGAAAGAAAGCTCATCGTTAATTTTGTTAAAGAAGGAGAGGTTTGAAAATAATTCTTTGGGAAGAAAAAAACCAAAAATTAAAATGCCAAAAGGATCAGAATAAACTCCGAAAATCTCAAAATTTTTTAAAATTGTTTCTATTTTGTTTGAGGAATTGAAATCACCATTCGTGCTCAGTCAAACTATATTCATGATTGCTACGAAAATAGTAGAATGTACCAATTCTACCAAATATACCCCGGGAACGAAAACATAAAATAGTTCAAGTGTTTGAGGTATTGAAATCACCATACGTTACATACTCAGACTCTAGACTTCATTGTACGACAAGGAGTCAACAAATGAAAAAAAATAGATAAAATGGCAAATAAAAAACCCAAAGATGAAAGTTGATAAAACCTCTCCCAAATGTTTTTGCGATAAGTTGGAGTTTAAAGAAATATGGTTCAGGGTCGTGCAACCAAAAATAAGTTGCACTCTTTTATCAAAATGTGAAGGTGCTGACCACCTTCCTCGAAGGTTATGATTATGGAAAATCATTTGGACATGAGATCAAATTTTTAAATGTGATAAGATCGGTACTAAAAATAGAGACTAATGTATGACTATTGTGAACATCTTTTGATAAACGATTCGATAGTAATCTTGTGTGGGATTAGTATCTATTTCTATTCTTCATAAATCTTTCGAACTCTTACACCCAAATACTCGAAAGTACGAAACTGTAGGAATTCTTCCATAGAATAGTTCATAAGGTGTTTTGTCAAAGCGTTTATTAATTATTGATCGATTTTGTGTATAGCATGATGTGTATATAGCTTCTACCCAGAACTTCTGAGGCATACCTGAGTTAGTAAGCATAGATCTCACTGCTTCCTTCAGTGTCCTGACTCTTCTCTCAACAATACCATTTTTCTGTGGAGTTCTGGCACTAGACAACTTGTGTCTAATAGCAGACTCCTCATGGTATAAAGTTAGGCGTCTGTTTGTGAACTCGGTTCCTCGATCACTTCTAATTTTAGTAACGCTTAAAGATTTTTGGTTTTAAAGTCTTAAAAGGATCTTAATCAAATTCTCAGCCGTCTGATCCATAAATTGCAAAATGTTGGGTCAAATTATTTTGACTAAGTGTTGAAATAATTTACCCTCTAATATTTTGATGATGAAATAACTTATGAGTTTCGATACAGGTGTGTTGAGACAATATGTTATTAGAATTGGATCTAATGAGGGTCATTAGACCGATTTTGACCTCCATTCGCATAAAATTAGACGCACAGTCTAACTCATCGGAGTTAGACGTGTAAGTCTAATAAATGTGTAAAGAATTAGACGGATGGTCTAATGAATACACGGAATTAGACGTAAGTCTAATAGAATTAGACGTACAATCTAACTCATCGGAGTTAGACGTGTAAGTCTAATAGATGTGTAAAGAATTAGACGGATGGTCTAATGAATACACGGAATTAGACGGGAGTCTAATAGAATTAGACGTACAGTCTAACTCAACGGAGTTAGACGTGTAGTCTAATAGATGTAAAGAATTAGACGGATGGTGTAATGAATACACGGAATTAGACGTGAGTCTAATAGAATTAGACGTGAGTCTAATAGAATTAGACGTACAGTCTAACTCATCGGAGTTAGACGTGTAGTCTAATAGATGTAAAGAATTAGACGGATGGTCTAATGAATACACAGAATTAGACGTAAGTCTAATAGAATTAGACGTACAGTCTAACATATTCGGAATTAGACGTACAGTCTAACTCATCCGAGTTAGACGTGTAGTCTAATATATTTGTAATTAGACAGGTAGTCTAATTGATGCGGAATTAGACGGGTAGTCTAATTGATATGAAAGTTAGACGTGAGTCTAACTCCTTCAGACAAGTCTGAGGTAGAACCGGAATTAGACGTGCAGTCTAACTTAGTAGAGTTAGACGTGTCGGTCTAATGGTTATTGAATAATTAGACGGGTAGTCTAATTAGTGAAAGTTAGACGTGCGTCTAACTCATTCAGACAAGTCTGAAGTAGAACCGGAATTACACGTGCAGTCTAACTTAGTGGAGTTAGACGTGCCGGTCTAATGGTTATTGAATAATTAGACGGGTAGTCTAATTAGTGAAAGTTAGACGTGCGTCTAACTCCTTTAGACTAGTCTGAGGTAGAACCGGAATTAGACGTGCAGTCTAACTCAGTGGAGTTAGACGTATCGTTCTAATGGTTAATGAATAATTAGACGGGTAGTCTAATTAGTGAAAGTTAGACGTGCGTCTAACTCCTTCAGACAAGTCTGAGGTAGAACCTGAATTAGACGTGTAGTCTAACTCAGTGGAGTTAGACGTACCCGTCTAATGGTTATTGTAATTAGACGCAAGTCTAATTCTATTAGACCAGGCGGTCTAATAGACGTTTTTCATTCGAAGAAGATGTCCTATTTCATTAGACTGATTTTCACAATCCGTCTAACTTAAATACGTCTAATGCTCAGTTTAAGAAGTACGCTTGAATCTAGCTTTTCTCCTACCCACGTGCTATAGCTGTACCCTACTTCTTCTCCACTTTCTTGTGAAGATTAGTACAACAGCTATATGCATCCAATCAAGGAATGCCACGTAAGAGAATTTTCCTCACATTACCCGTTTTGTAGGTACATCCCTGATGGAATATTCGACGCACTACCAGTTCTGTACGGCCACGATCCTTGTGCTCAAAACCTGCTGTGTACAATGGAGGCTTTCCAATGGAAGAGTGCCATGTATCATTCTTGAAGTTTCGACCGTTAACTTCTGCTCAGTATTTAACCAATCCTAAGGACAACGGACGAAGCACCGGATCTTACCTTGAACGTTTGCCTTACACGAACGAACAAGCATTCTGATTTTGTAGAGAGAGAAACTACTCAATCATCCTACTTACTGAACTTATTCTGTGAAGCATCTTTCTGATTGTACTGTGTTTGAATCGAGAGAGAGAGCTAGAATCAAAGCACCTTTAGCTGAGTGATATTCTTCATCTTGTAATTGAACAGAAAGTGTTATGATCAATAGTGAGCTAAGTGTGGGTAAAATGTATTTGATTCTTATCATATTATAGTGAATCCTTCCGGTGGTTGGAAGAAGGGGTGACGTAGGAGAGTTTCTCCGAACATCCATAAACAAACTGTTGTGTTCTTCATTTATGTCATCTTTGCATATTTCATCTTGTGCTTTAAACCCAAGTAAACAATTCTGCCTTGACTCCGTTTCAAGTGTTTACACAAGTTTGCGTAGAATAGAAAGAGATATTAATCCCTAACAGGATTTCTATCAAACCGTTTTTCATAAGCCTTTATCCTTAGTCAGACCCCGTCTCTATCGATAAAGTCGATCCTATCAATTGGTATCAGAGCCCTGTTTCTATTTTCAAGTCTTTCCTAAAATATGTCGAACATACCCAAAGATGCTAGTGCTACAGCCATTCCAACCTTCTCTCGTGAAAACTACATTGTTTGGAAGAAAAGAGTTCGTGCTCATCTCTCTTCTATCCATGATAACATGTGGAGTGTTGTCACAGAAGGTCCTATCAAGATTAATAAGGAGAAGGCCGACTGGACTGCTGATGAAAAGAGGCAGAACAACCTCAACAACATGGCTCTTGATGTTCTGTACAGATCTCACGATGACAGTATGTTCAACTACATCATCGAATGTGACACTGCCAAAGAGGTCTGGGACAGACTCACTCAACTGTGTGAGGGCAACGAGCAAACCAAGGAAAACAAGATCATGGTTGCTACTCAACAGTTCGACAGCTTCAAAATGTGTCCTGGTGAAACAATGAACGATTTCGACACTAGATTCAGCAAGATCGTCTCCTCTTTGTCCATCTTAGGCAAGACCTATAGCAATCGGGAGCTTGCTATCAAGGTCATGCGTGCTCTTCCAAGAGAATGGGACATAAAGACTATGGCGATGAGAGAATCCAAAGATCTGAACAAGATCTCTCTCTTTGATCTCTTCGCTAACCTCAAGACCTATGAGTTCGAGCTAAACTGTAGGATGGAAGAAGATCAACCCTCGTCCATTATTATTGCCAAGGCGTTGGTGACTGCTGAAGAGCCACCAACTGCTACGGACGTGAAGATGGCAGCTCAGCAGCTGAGCAGTGATGCCATGTCTCTCTTCGTGAAGAAGTTTGGCGACTTCATGAAGAAGAGCAACTCTAACTCAAACTTTTCAAATTCTAATGATAATAGAAAATCTAAAGCTAATGTTACTTGTTTTAACCGTGGTATTAAATGTCATTATGCATCGAAATGCCGGAAGCCAAAGCGTGAAGATGCCAAGGATGATGGAAAAAAGCTGAAGGCTCTTATGGCTGGTGATGGAAAGAATAGAGGAAGCAGGAGTGGCTCGTACTTCTCATCCAGTGAAAGTGATGAAGAAGACGTGGCTTGCTTCATGGACAGAGAAGATGAGGAAGGAACTCAGGAAACTGAGGTATTTGATTTCTCTTCCGAAAGGTTTTCAATGGAACAACTGGTAGCTGCACTAGATGATATGGTCATCGAGTACAGAAAGCTAGAAGAATCTCTAAATGAAACTAAATCTTCATCAGATTTAAATGCACCAAATCTGTCTAAAGAGGAAGAGTCACATGTTTTTGAAAAGAAAATTGAAGAGATCACATCTGAAAATGAGATGCTCAAGGAACAGATTCAAACTCTTTCATCTGAAAACAAAAGGCTTAACTATGTTGTATGTGCAAGGACAAGGTCCGGTGATGCTGTCAAATATTAGATCAACATGTTGAAACCTGCTGGATCTAGATCCGGATTGAGATTTGAAAGCAATGATCCTAACATGTCCTGCAAAAAGTCAAAGCCAAATGAAAAACTTAAGCCAATAAGTTTTGTCAAAGGAAGCATGACTGACATAGAATCTGATCCTATTCATGAAGAAGTTGCTTTCAAAAATGAAATAGATTATGTTCCACCAACTGTTAGATGGCTCAAGAATAAGCTAGAAAAAGCTAATAAGTCTGTCTGGTATTTTAAAATCTGACTCTAAGTCAAGGAATTTTAAAAGAAAATCTTCTTCAAAAGATAAAGGATCAGTGGCTAGCAGAAAGTCATCTGCTAAGTCAAAATCTTATGCATTAATCACAACACAAAATGGGAAATCCATTAGAATAACTCAAATATGGATTCCTAAGGGACTAATTGATCGAGGACCCAATTAAGTATGGGTACCAAAATATGTAAATAGTTTATTTTGTAGGTGATGTAGGAGGATACCAGAAAGGAAGCTAGAAGAGTACTCCTCTGAGTACACAGCTTGGAAGATCAACCATGGCACTTGCCATTCTGGAAGAATAAATGTTTTTATCTGTTAAAAATGTTTTTGGTCTTTGGACCACAAAAATTGTTTATAAAACTCTAATGTCCATATTAATTATAAGAAGAAAATTTTCTTTGGAATTAAAGATACTCTCTAGACGAATGTCCTTAATCGGTCTAACTAGACAAGGGTGTCTAAAAGAAACAGTATGTACTTAGACGTATTTTTGCTCACAATCCATACATCTAAGTCTATATGTTAAGGTGGTATACCTACGCAATTAGACGGACACGTCTAATAGACGTTAGACGTTTTTACGTCATGAGTAAAAGGATACTCACGTCTAATGAACACACGTCTAACACATGGTGTTTATGCGGAATTAGACGTACACGTCTAATAAACATTAGACGGATTTGTTATAAACACGGAATTAGACGTATGCGTCTAATACACTCATCCGTCTAATAGACGCTGTGTTATATTAGATTTGTGGATAAGAAAAACGTCTAACTATGTGTCGATTAGACTGATCAAGGACAGCTATCTCACGATGAGAGCTATCTAATTTTCCCGCTCAAAATATCAAACAGTCATTTCTTAATAACATGAAGATACGTGTCTATCAAGTTTAGAGAAAATGACTGATATACCCTCATTTTTAAAGATGATTTCTTGAAAAAGGACGTCTAACATTTATTAATGAGCCATACCCCTAGAATAGACGGTTATTATGTATCTCCATCTTTCATCTATATAAGGACATTACTGCATGTTTTTGAAAACTTTCAAACTCTCGAAATCTCTAACAACCCTAGCTTTCTTGCATTTCTCTCACTAAATCTCTCTGAAATATCGTGTCAATTCACATTCTCTCAAAAATGGTGAAGAAAATCACTCTCGGTCACTGTACTCTGCAGGTGGATTTTCCATCGGTGTATTCTTTTGATCAACCGGAGGTGGTGAAGATGTTCTAAACCCTAGAATATTCTGGGTTAAGGAAGTATTTGGGCGGACCGTTCATCTTCTATGAAGACGAAGTTCGCGAGTTCTTCAAGACGACAGTTATGGTGGATGATTCCATCGTAGCAACTGTCAACGGAAAGGAGATCTCTTTTGACGAAGCAGTTTATGCGGAGTTCTTTGAACTTACGACGGAGGGTCATCTGTTCGACTTGGTGCTCCCTTCAGAAATCATGGAGGAAATGAAGACCACTTTCTCTACAGACGGCTCTAAGATCCATGTGAATGGATACAAGAAGGTATTCAAACCCCACTTCATTCTTCTAAATGACGTGGTGGCGAAGGCGTTGCAAGGGAAGGTTGGCTCCTTCAATCTCTATAGTCAAGACCGTTTTGACTATATGTGTGCCATTTCTAAAGGGATCCAGGTAAACTAGGCTCATACCGTGTTTCAGAATCTGTGTTACTCTATCAGCCAGACGAACAAGGAGAGTATCACGTATGCGGCTAAACTGAGTCACCTGTTGAAGTACTTGGGGGTTCCCGTTGGTGAACCGGCGCAGATCAACTCTCCAAGAGTTTTTACTGCTTTTACGGTGGCTAGCACGCTGACGAGGTTGAAGAGCAACCTAGAGTCTGCATCTGGTGCTTCTAGTTACCGGACCGGTGGAAAGCCTTCCACTCGATCAAAGCCCTCTGCTTCTTTTTTGTCAACAGGGGCAAAGAGAACCAAAACTGTGAACGAATCGGATGCCAGTTCCTCCTGCATGAAAAGTCCAAACCAGAAGGACTCCGAATCTGTTGATTCAAGGGTAAAGCAAGGTCCAGGCGTATTTGCTGCAACCCCAATGACATCGTTATCTACTTCCTCAACCTATTTGAGGAAAACTTCGAGGTCCTATGACTCAAAGGAGAATAAGACAAAGGTGCCCCGCGTGTCTAAATCTGCTAAGGTAAAGTCTTCTAAATCTTTAGTTGTTGTGCCAAAATTTGATGTTCCCGTAGTGGAACAGCTGAATCTGTTTTCTCTCCTTTGAGAGAATCTGCTGAAGGGCCTGATGATGAGTCAGCCGGTCCAAATGATGAAACTGTTGACAGGGCTGAGTCTCCTGTTATGCAATCTGATCGTGTAGCTGCCGGTGCTACAGAGTCGTCGCAACCAGAACAAGGTGCTGTTCATACCCTTGTTGCTGGTGAACCCAATATTCCTGCTCCCAAAGATTCCTTAGTGGTCGGAAAGATTGTTTGTAAAGAGCTTCCTGCTGAGTTCTGCTTGAAACCTCAATCTGCCTTTGAACTGTTGCGGTCCAAAAAAGGGACAAAAGAAATTGTGATTGGTGAACCTAGACTAGCTCCAAAACCCGTAGAGGTTATTGGAAATGGAAAATCCATTGCAACTCAAGCTCCTGAGAAGGTATCTGAAGCAAGAGACATCGTTGACCTTATTTTGGATCAAGTGAAAGTCCTTTCTGCTGAAAAGTTGGAAATCTATGATTCCTGGTCCATGGAGAGGCTGTCCTCCAAGTACAACGACTCTCTGTCTAACGCTTCCATAACAAAAGAATGGAAGAAGATGGTGGCAAACGAAAAGAAAGTCTTGAAATGGGCTAGAACTTCTGATGTGAGTGATTCTCTGAATAAAAGAGAACTGGTGGAAGCCTGTATTCTTGGAAAAGCTCTCTTTCCAATATATGAAGCTAGGAAAGCTAACTTCAACTCTGATGCAAAAGGAGCTGATGTTGAAGCAAAAGTGTTGAAAAAGTTGAATGATATCCTGGAAAGCTATGTCTCTACTGCTTCTAGATACATTCATGGCGCCGATTTCTCTGGCGCAGAACCCCTCAACGAAGAAGAAGCTATGGACATTCAAGATGTTGAGAATGATGAGCTAGATGCTGCTCTCCTGATCGAATTTGGGAATCTCTCTGTCGAAGAGAGACGCATTCTAGATCATCCTGTCCAAGGACTTCCGAATGAAGAAGAAGGAGATGTGAATGTTCAAGAGCCTGAACAAGCTCTTGAGACAAATTATGAAGAAATCATCATAGAAGATGTAACTGAGGAGGCTTTGAAAGCTCCCATTGAAGAAGAAGTGATTTTAACCCCTGCTGCGACAGAGGTTGTTCAAGAAAAACTGGCTGAGGTCATTAAGCCAGAGACTGCAAGAACTGAGGGGGAACCCTCAAAAGAGAAAGAAAATGAAGAAGAAAGTTCCTCATCTGAGGAGGAACAGGAATAGAAACCAACGTTTGTGAAGCCCCGCTTATTTCCCGATGGTGTTGTGGGAAGTGTTCACGAAAACATTTACATTCCCCGTCACTACTCTGGAAACTTGCTTTAAAGATTTGAAAGAGCGGAAAAAGAAATTGAAGAAGAGGCACGAGAAAAAGCTGATAAGGATGCTGAAATAAATCAGCCGGAGCAATCCTTGCAGGTTCATACAAACTTTGAGCCTATTCAAAGTATGGCAGCAGAGTTTGAAGAAGTGTCGTCTCACGAAGAGTCATCTGCTGGAGGAAACAAAGTGCTAAGATCTATGAAGTCAATTATCTCCTTAATTCTGAAGACTATGTGTCAGCCAATGAACTCCAAGGAAGAAGAAAGAGCGAATTTTGGCAATATCTTCAAGATCCTCACTGATCTGGATAAATCCTTGAAAAAGAACATTTATGAGACCCACATTGCTAATGTAAATTTTTCAAAGTTTGAAAAGGATCTCTTCAGCCGTCAAAGTGAGTTTTTTGACATTAAGAGGCATATCAATGATGAACGCCACAATGAAACAATGGAGGAATTGTCTGGTGAAGAATCAAATGGTAGAAATGCAGGGCTGCATGAGAAGGAACGACAATGAACGACAGGAATTTTCTGACACCATTGCTAGGAAGTTTCAAGAAAAGAAGGATGCAAGGGGCAATGCTGAAGGTGCTCAACCTCGACCAATTCAAGGTGAGTCAAGCAGAAGGAATGATGGTGTGTCAACCGGGACAAGATCCAGGCGAGCTTCAAATTCTGATGACAATCCTAGGCCAACCAAGAGAGGTGGTGGTCGAAGCGGTGCTGAGCGTGGAGGAAGAAGTGGTGGTGGCCGAAGTAGGCTATCAAATGTTGATCAAGGTGGACATGCCAGTGCTGGTGAACGTGGAGGAAGATCAGGTGCAGGCGGTCGTGGTGGACGCGGCTATCCTCATTTCATGAACATGCTTCCCGGGCAAGAGATGAGTCCAACCAATCCTCAAGTTAAAAGGGAAGAACAATGATCTCTCTTCTTTTACTCTACTTAACTTTATTGAACATGGTTTCTTGATGGTTTTCGAATACTGGTTTTCTGGATGAATTATGTAAGTGAACAAAGTGTTTGTTTGTTTGTATGATGAATGCATGCTTTGATATATGTATGCAGGTCTACAATTTCTTCATCAAAAAGGGGGAAATTGTTGGGTCAAATTATTTTGACTAAGTGTTGAAATAATTTACCCTCTGATATTTTGATGATGAAATAACTTATGAGTTTCGATATAGGTGTGTTAAGACAATACGTTATTAGACTTGGATCTAATGAGGATCATTAGATCGATTTTGACTTTCATTCGCATAAAATTAGACGCATAGTCTAACTCATCGGAGTTAGACGTGTAAGTCTAATAGATGTGTAAAGAATTAGACGGATGGTCTAATGAATACACGGAATTAGACGTACAGTCTAACTCATCGGAGTTAGACGTGTAAGTCTAATAGATGTGTAAAGAATTAGACGGATGGTCTAATGAATACACGGAATTAGACGTGAGTCTAATAGAATTAGACGTACAGTCTAACTCAATGGAGTTAGACGTGTAGTCTAATAGATGTAAAGAATTAGACGGATGGTCTAATGAATACACGGAATTAGACATAAGTCTAATAGAATTAGACGTAAAGTCTAACTCATCGGAGTTAGATGTGTAGTCTAATAGATGTAAAGAATTAGACGGATGGTCTAATGAATACACGGAATTAGACGTAAGTCTAATAGAATTAGACATACAGTCTAACATATTCGGAATTAGACGTACAGTCTAACTCATCGTAGTTAGACGTGTAGTCTAATATATTTGTAATTAGACGGGCAGTCTAATTGATATGAAAGTTAGACGTGAGTCTAACTCCTTCGAACAAGTCTGAGGTAGAACCGGAATTAGACGTGCAGTCTAACTCAGTGGAGTTAGACGTGCCAGTCTAATGGTTATTGAATAATTAGACGGGTAGTCTAATTTGTGAAAGTTAGACGTGCGTCTAACTCATTCAGACAAGTATGAGGTAGAACCGGAATTAGACGTGCAGTCTAACTCAGTGAAGTTAGACGTGCCGGTCTAATGGTTATTGAATAATTAGACGGGTAGTCTAATTAGTGAAACTTAGACATGCGTCTAACTCCTTCAGACAAATCTGAGGTAGAACCGGAATTAGACGTGCAGTCTAACTCAGTGGAGTTAGACGTGCCGGTGTAATGGTTATTGAATAATTAGACGGGTAGTCTAATTAGTGAAAGTTAAATGTGCGTCTAACTCCTTCAGACAAGTCTGAGGTAGAACCGGAATTAGACGTGTAGTCTAACTCAGTGGAGTTAGATGTTCCCGTCTAATGGTTATTGTAATTAGACGCAAGTCTAATCCTATTAGAGCAAGCGGTCTAATAGACGATTTTCATTAGAAGAAGATGACCTATTTCATTAGACTGATTTTCACAATCCGTTTAACTGAAATACGTCTAATGCTCAGTTAAAGCAGTACGCTTGAATCTAGCATTTCTCCTACCCACGTGCTATAGCTGTACCCTACTTCTGATTTACTTTCTTATGAAGATTAGTACAACAGCTATATGCATCCAATCAAGGAATGCCACGTAAGAGAATATTCCTCACATTACCCATTTTGCAGGTACATCCCTGATGGAATATTCAGCGCACTACCAGTTCTGTACGGCCACGATCCTTGTGCTCAGAACCTGCTGTGTACAATGGAGGCTTTCCAATGGAAGAGTTCCACGTATCATTCTTGAAGTTTCGACCGTTAGCTCCTACTCAGTATTTAACCAATCCTAAAGACAACGGACAAAGCACCAGATCTTACCTTGAACCTTTGTCTTACACGAACGAACAAGCATTCTGATTTTGTAGAGAGAGAAACTACTAAATCATCCTGCTTACTGAACTTATTCTGTGAAGCTTCTTTCTGATTGTATTGTGTGTGAATCGAGAGAGAGAGCTAGAATCAAAGCACCTTTATCTGAGTGATATTCTTCATGTTGTAATTGAACAGAAAGTGTTCTGTTCAATAGTGAGTTAAATGTGCATAAACTGTATTTGATTCTTATCATATTATAGTGAATCCTTCCGGTGGTTGGAAGAAGGGGTGATGTAGGAGAGTTTCTCCGAACATCCATAAACAAACTGTTGTGTTCTTCATTTCTGTCATCTTTTCATATTTCATCTTGTACTTCAAACCCAAGTAAATAATTCCGCCTTGAATCCGTTTCAAGTGTTTACACAAGTTTGCGTAGAATAGAAAGAGATATTAATCCCTAACAGGATTTCTATCAAACCGTTTTTCATAAGCTTTCATCCTTAGTCAGACCCCCGTCTCTATCAATAAAGCCGATCCTATCAAAAAAACATAACCCATGTGAATCGTGAAAAATCATTAATAATGACTAAGGTGAATATCATTCCTCCCAAGCTCTTTACAGGAATTGGACCGAAAAGATCCATATGTAAAAGTTCCAAGCACCCGTTGGACTGGGATTTGCCTTTATTTTTGAACGATAATTTTCTCTACTTGCCTAACTGGCAAGAAGGACAAACCTTGTCATTTAAAAATTTCAAATTAAGTAAGCCAAATACCAAATTGTTGGGTTAAATTATTTTGACTAAGTGTTGAAATAATTTACCCACTGATATTTTGATGATGAAATAATTTATGAGTTTTGATACACGTGTATTAAGACAACATGTTATCAGACTTGGATCTAATGAGGGCCATTAGACCGATCTTGATTTTCATTCGCATAAAATTAGATGCAGGTCTAATGGAATTAGAGGCACAGTCTAACTCAACGGAGTTAGATGGGCAGTCTAATAGACATATGAATTAGACGTGAGTCTAATAGAATTTGACGTACATTCTATCTCATCGGAGTTAGACGTGTAAGTCTAATAGATGTGTAAAAATTAGACGGGTAGTCTAATGATTACACGGAATTAGACATACAGTCTAACTCATCGGAGTTAGACGTGTAAGTCTAATAGACGTAAAGAATTAGATGGATGGTCTAATGAATACGCAAAATTAGACGTGAATCTAATAGAATTAGATGTACAGTCTAACTCATCGTAGTTAGACGTGTAAGTCTAATAGTTATTATAATTAGACGGGTTGTCTAATTAGTGAAAGTTAGACGTGAGTCTAACTCCTTCAGACAAGTTTGAGGTAGAACCGGAATTAGACGGGGCAGTCTAACTCAGTGGAGTTAGACGTGCCGGTCTAATGGTTATTTTAATTTGACGAGTTGTCTAATTAGTGAAAGTTAGACGTGAGTCTAACTCTTTCAGACAAGTCTGAGGTAGAACCAGAATTAGACGGGGCAGTCTAACTCAGTGGAGTTAGACGTGCCAGTCTAATGGTTATTTTAATTAGACGGGTTGTATAATTAGTGAAAGTTAGACGTGAGTCTAACTCCTTCAGACAAGTCTGAGGTAGAACCGGAATTAGACGGGGCAGTTTAACTCAGTGGAGTTAGACGTGCCGGTCTAATTGTTATTTTAATTAGATGGGTTGTCTAATTAGTGAATGTTAGACGTGAGTCTAACTCCTTCAGAAAAGTCTGAGGTAGAACCAGAATTAGACGGGGTAGTCTAACTCAGTGGAGTTAGACGTGCCGGTCTAATGGTTATTTTAACTTGACGGGTTGTCTATTTAGTGAAAGTTATACGTGAGTCTTACTCCTTCAAACAAGTCTGAGATAGAACCGGAATTAAACAGGGCATTCTAACTCAGTGGAGTTAGACGTGCCGGTCTAATGGTTATTTTAATTATACGGGTTGTCTAATTAGTGAAAGTTAGACGTGAGTCTAACTCTTTCAGACTAGTCTGAGGTAGAACCGGAATTAGACGTGTAGTCTAACTCAGTGGAGTTAGACGTACCCATCTAATGGTTATGTAAATTAGACGCGAGTCTAATTATTTTAGACCAGGCGGTCTAATAGACGCTTTTCATTAGAAGGAGTTGACTTATTTCATTAGACTAATTTTTCCAAATCCGTCTAACTGAAATACGTCTAATGCTCTGTTCAAGCAGTACGCTTGAATCTAGCATTTCTCCTACCCACGTGCTATAGTTGTACCCTACTTCTGCTTCACTTTCCTGTGAAGATTAGTACAACATCTATATGCATCCAATAAAGGAATGCCACGAAAGAGAATTTTCCTCACATTACCCGTTTTGCAGGTACATCTCTGATGGAATATTCGGCGCACTACCAGTTCTGTACGGCCACGATCCTTGTGCTTAGAACCTGTTGTGTACAATGGAGGCTTTCCAATGGAAGAACGCCATCTATCATTCTTGAAGATTCGACCGTTAGCTCCTGCTTAGTATTTAATCAATCCATAGAGCAATGGACGAAGCACCGGATTTTGCCTTAACCAATCTTACGAACAAGCATTCTGATTTTACAGAGAGAGACTACTCAATCACTTTGCTTACTAAAGTTATTTTGTGAAGCTTCTTTCTAATTGTACTGTGTGTGAATCGAGAGAGAGAGCTAGAATCAAAACACCATTAGCTGAGTGATATTCTTCATCTTCTTGTAATTGAACAGAAAGTGTTCTGTTCAATAGTGAGCTTAGTGTGTGTGTAAACTGTATTTGATTCTTATCATATTATAGTGAATCCTTCCGGTGGTTGGAAGAAGGGGTGATGTAGGAGAGTTTCTCTGAACATCCATAAACAAACTGTTGTGTTCTTCATTTCTGTCATCTTTTCATATTTCATCTTGTACTTCAAACCCAAGTAAATAATTCCGCCTTGAATTCGTTTCAAGTGTTTACACAAGTTTGCGTAGAATAGAATGAGATATTAATCCCTAACAGGATTTCTATCAAACCGTTTTTCATAAGCTTTCATCCTTAGTCAGACCCCCGTCTCTATCAATAAAGCCGATCCTATCAAAAAAACATAACCCATGTGAATCGTGAAAAATCATTAATAATGACTAAGGTGAATATCATTCCTCCCAAGCTCTTTACAAGAATTGGACCGAAAAGATCCATATGTAAAAGTTCCAAGCACCCGTTGGACTGGGATTTCCCTTTATTTTTGAACGATAATTTTCTCTACTTGCCTAACTGGCAAGAAGGACAAACCTTGTCATTTAAAAATTTCAAATTAAGTAAGCCAAATACCAAATTGTTGGGTCAAATTATTTTGACTAAGTGTTGAAATAATTTACCCACTGATATTTTGATGATGAAATAATTTATGAGTTTTGATACACGTGTATTAAGACAACATGTTATCAGACTTAGATCTAATGAGGGCCATTAGACCGATCTTGATTTTCATTCGCATAAAATTATATGCAGGTCTAATGGAATTAGACGCACAGTCTAACTCAACGGAGTTAGATGGGCAGTCTAATAGACATATGAATTAGACGTGACTCTAATAGAAATGGACGTACATTCTATCTCATCGGAGTTAGACGTGTAAGTCTAATAGATGTGTAAAAATTAGACGGGTAGTCTAATGATTACACGGAATTAGACATACAGTCTAACTCATCGGAGTTAGACGTGTAAGTCTAATAGACGTAAAGAATTAGACGTATGGTCTAATGAATACGCAAAATTAGACGTGAATCTAATAGAATTAGATGTACAGTCTAACTCATCGTAGTTAGACGTGTAAGTCTAATAGTTATTATAATTAGACGGGTTGTCTAATTAGTGAAAGTTAGACGTGAGTCTAACTCCTTCAGACAAGTTTGAGGTAGAACCGGAAATAGACGGGGCAGTCTAACTCAGTGGAGTTAGACGTGCCGGTCTAATGGTTATTTTAATTTGACGAGGTGTCTAATTAGTGAAAGTTAGACGTGAGTCTAACTCCTTCAGACAAGTCTGAGGTAGAACCGGAATTAGACGGGGCAGTCTAACTCAGTGGAGTTAGACGTGCCGGTCTAATGGTTATTTTAATTAGACGGGTTGTATAATTAGTGAAAGTTAGACGTGAGTCTAACTCCTTCAGACAAGTCTGAGGTAGAACCGGAATTAGACGGGGCAGTTTAACTCAGTTGAGTTAGACGTGCCGGTCTAATTGTTATTTTAATTAGATGGGTTGTCTAATTAGTGAAAGTTAGACGTGAGTCTAACTCCTTCAGAAAAGTCTGAGGTAGAACCGGAATTAGACAGGGTAGTCTAACTCAGTGGAGTTAGACGTGCCGGTCTAATGGTTATTTTAACTTGACGGGTTGTCTATTTAGTGAAAGTTATACGTGAGTCTTACTCCTTCAAACAAGTCTGAGATAGAACCGGAATTAAACAGGGCATTCTAACTCAGTGGAGTTAGACGTGCCGGTCTAATGGTTATTTTAATTATACGGGTTGTCTAATTAGTGAAAGTTAGACGTGAGTCTAACTCCTTCAGACTAGTCTGAGGTAGAACCGGAATTAGACGTGTAGTCTAACTCAGTGGAGTTAGACGTACCCATCTAATGGTTATGTAAATTAGACGCGAGTCTAATTATTTTAGACCAGGCGGTCTAATAGACGCTTTTCATTAGAAGGAGTTGACTTATTTCATTAGACTAATTTTTCCAAATCCGTCTAACTGAAATACGTCTAATGCTCTGTTCAAGCAGTACGCTTGAATCTAGCATTTCTCCTACCCACGTGCTATAGTTGTACCCTACTTCTGCTTCACTTTCCTGTGAAGATTAGTACAACATCTATATGCATCCAATAAAGGAATGCCACGAAAGAGAATTTTCCTCACATTACCCGTTTTGCAGGTACATCTCTGATGGAATATTCGGCGCACTACTAGTTCTGTACGGCCACGATCCTTGTGCTTAGAACCTGTTGTGTACAATGGAGGCTTTCCAATGGAAGAACGCCATCTATCATTCTTGAAGATTCGACCGTTAGCTCCTGCTTAGTATTTAATCAATCCATAGAGCAATGGACGAAGCACCGGATTTTGCCTTAACCAATCTTACGAACAAGCATTCTGATTTTACAGAGAGAGACTACTCAATCACTTTGCTTACTAAAGTTATTTTGTGAAGCTTCTTTCTAATTGTACTGTGTGTGAATCGAGAGAGAGAGCTAGAATCAAAACACCATTAGCTGAGTGATATTCTTCATCTTCTTGTAATTGAACAGAAAGTGTTCTGTTCAATAGTGAGCTTAGTGTGTGTGTAAACTGTATTTGATTCTCATTATATAGTGAATTCTTCCAGTCGTTGGAAGAAGGGGTGACGTAAGAGAGTTGCTCTGAACATCCATAAACAAACTGTTGTGTTCTTTATTTTCTGTCATCTTTTCATATTTCATCTTGTGTTTCAAACCCAAGTAAACAATTCCGCCTTGAATTTGTTTCAAGTGTTAACACAAGTTTGCGTAGAATAGAAAGAGATATTAATCTCTAACAGGATTTCTATCAAACCGTTTTTCATAAGCCTTCATCATTAGCCAGACCCCGTCTCTATTGATAAAGTCGATCCTATCACAAATTATGAGAACAAATGTTGTTAATGGTTTTAAAATTAATATGATTTAATTTATTATGCCATAGCCAATTCTTATTATTTTGGCAATCATGCATATGGGATTAAATGCCAAAAGTGAAGATAGATGTTTGTCGATAATGAGATTTAGTAAAATGTTAGTATTCGGTGTTCAAAGTTTTATTATTTTCTCATTTTCATATATGTTTTTTTGGTTGTAAGTACAACATATTTCAATGTCTATTTATTAGTTTCTCTTACTTTATAATGGTGAATTTATTTGAAAATAATATCACTTTGATTAACAAATTTTTTTTGTTAAAAATATTATATTTTTTAAATATTATATTTTAATTAAATTGAAATTATGGCCTAGAATATATTTTAATTATATATATTAACAAATTTAATAACATTTTATAGTTTAAACCCAATTTCAATTCTACATATTTTTAAATAGATTCTTATAAAATTAATCAATTTAATTAAAAATTTGTGAATGCATTTAATTTGAATTTAATTAAAATTTATTAATTTTAAAATGTTAATCTTTAATATAAATGATTGGTTGTTAGAAAATGAGTCAACAATAATAGGGTGTTGACCAACTATTGTTAAATGCGAATCCATCGTTTGATATTAACTCTGTTAGAAGTTAATATCTATTTTTATTCTTCACAAGTCTTCATAAACTCTTGAACGGAGTCAAGTGCGGAATTATTTGTTTAGACTTGAAACGGAAGAGAAAGATTTAGAATATAAGGAAAATAAATAGCACAAGACACAAAGATTGTTTATGGATGTTCGGAGAAAACTCTCATACGTCACCCCTTATTCTCAATATTGAGAACTATATTAACTAGAAGATTTATTTTGAATACAATGCTTGCACGAACCCAATCAGACAACTAGGTCTTAGACAACGCTTGTTTCCGATTCCTAGTACAACACACTCTGTTAAACAAAAAAACCTCTATTTAACTTACAATACTAAAATCTCACACAAAAAGAACAGTATGTAATGCAACGAAATGATCTAGCAAACTTTTAGACCTTTAGAACTTAAAAGATTGAGCACTTGAAAGAGAGTTCATGCAAAATTGCAAAGCAATAGTGAAACAGTGTAAAAAACTCCAAAAAGAACGATTGTGCAAATTTGTTTTCCAAATTCTTCTTAAATAAATTACTCTTCAACGGAAAAACTTGCTTTAGAGGACATCTATCCTATTTTGGTTGGATGAGTGTCAGGGTAGTACATTCGAGGATATGCACATTTGATCGTTGATGTACTAGATGAATATAGTGCGCCGAATATTCTTTCGAAGATCGTGGTGTACTGGGAACGTACATCACATAAAATTTGAATTAATTTGGTATGTGACAGTCTTTTATATGTTTAGCTTAGCTGCTATGTCAGACTGCCTATAACAGATGCTTGATCAAATACCGAACTTGATCAAGAACTGGAAACGCTTCATAAAGCCGAATTTAATCAAATACCAAATTTGATTAAATACCGGAAGCGCCTTGTATAAAACCGAACTAGTTAAATACCGGAAATGCCTTGTATAAAACCGAACTAGTTAAATACCGAAAGCGCCTATCAGATGTCGAGCCGATCAAAATACCGGAAGAACTTCTCCTAAAATAATGAAGAGAATATAGAACATGAAGTTTTTCTCCAAAATCTAATTTGGATAAAAATACCAGACGCGCTTCTTCAAAATACCGAAGTGAAAATGGACAATCCAACTCAAAACATTATTTAGAGTTAAATACACTTAAATAAACCGTTAATACTTTATAAATTCTAAATTCTGAGAAAGATAAAGAGAATACACTACAAAAAAAAAGAAGTTGAGAGATGTAAGGTAGAGTATGTAGAACAACAAAAGAGAATTAATCTTTTAGAGTACAACTATATTTATCTAGTTCAAGACAAAGTTGTTCTTCAAACTCAAGTTTAGTCTTTAAATGAAAATTTTGACACTAACCTAGCATTATGGACTAAGTTAGGGCAACAAACAATCCCAAAACATTCTCACTCGGGATGGCTGATGAAGAAGCATATTGATTCAATCTTTAATTTGGTATATATACTTTTATTCAAATGCAATTCATATTCTATTATCATAATGCTATTAATGTTAGTTATAATAATAAAGATTTGTGTATGTTGATTTATATGTTTAAATAATTAATAGATAGATTTAAGTAGGTTTAATTATAGGTTAGTGTTTTATGAAATTTATTTAGTAAGTTTTCAGTTGATTTAGTTTTATGTTCAATATATGATTTTTTTTAATATTGTCAAGTGATTTAGTTTCATATTTAATGTTTTGTAAATAATAGATTAGTGTTTTATGAAATTTATTTAGTAAGTTTTCAAGTGATTTAGTTTCATGTTCAATATATGAGTTTTTTTAATGTTATCAAGTGATTTAGTTTCATTTTAATATTGTCTAATAAATAGGTTAGTATTTTATGAAATTTATTATTAAGTTACAAGTAATTTAGTTTTATGTTAAATATATGAGTTCTTTTAATGTTGTAAAGTGATTTAAATTAATGTTTGTCTTTTCATGTGATTTAGTTTTATGACTAATATATAACTTGTATATTGTTGTCAAATGCTATTGGAGAATGCACCATCATGGGTGGGATGGGTCTTGGGCTTCAAAATCGGTAATTAAATTAGAATTGTATATTGTTCAATATATAAAATAGATTGTAAATATAATTGTTTATTTTGTTTAAATTATAGAGGTTTGCAAAAATAGGGATGGATGGATTGAAGCTATTTGGAAATGCCGTTTTGTGTAAAATTTCGCATGTTTTTATGAATATTTTGGTCATAATTTTGGAACATAAGTAGTTGGTGAATTTGTAATGAATTATATTGGTTTACTAAGAATTGATACATGAATCATTTCAAATTTATTTAAATTGAATTACAATATTAGTTTTTGATATAATGCGCTGAAGGTTGCAAAAATTATGCAAATTTAATTTAAAATTTGAAAATATATTTTATAGCATTATGCAAATCAAGCATTTCAAATAATGAAAATGAAGTTGTATAAGTTATTATTAATAGTAATGCAAAGTTGTGAATAATGTAATTGCAAGAATAATTGCAATATTATCAATAATATAATTTTAATTGTGATAATGCGAAAAAAGTTGAAGATCAGTTACATAAATATAATACAAATGATAATGCTATAATATAAATTGGTTAATATAAAAAAATTACAACTAAATAATGCAAAATGAATTACAAACATATTTGTAATTCAAAAGCATCATGAATAATTATTTCTTCATAATATATAAATTCTAATAAAATAATGAATGATTCAAATTAAACATTTTAGAAAAATATTAATTTCATAAATACAGTTATACAATTTCAGATTCATTAACATTAACATGCATATTATACCATATAAGTTTATATTCATCGTGAATCAAACTGGAACTATATTAAATAGTAAACATTTCATAAATAGATTTCAGAAATGTAGTAGTTTAAATACAACATGAATTAAACTGAAACTATATCATACATATTATATAATTTTAGTTTAAAAAATACATGAAGATACATATTATTCATCAAACTAGTGCATACATATCTTATAAATATATTTGAGGTTCATAAATATAGAAGGAATTAATCTTAAACTATGAGATCAATAATATACTTCAAACTATTTCATAACAACAACAAGAATTAAAATAAAAAAAATATATATAAATCCTATATTAAATCTATTTGAAGAAAAAAACATATTTAAGTTAGAATTACATAAACTGACAGGGTCCGATATCGGCCGATGGACACAAGTCAAGGTCTCGGTATGTAATAGAATAGATGTTACCCTAAAATGAACTCTAAACAAAAATATAAACTAAAACAAACAATAAACAAAAATATACCCTAAAACGTGTACCTTGAACAAAAAGAATTGGTCTCTTCAACAAACAAAATGAATTGGACTTATGCTTTTCTATATATCTACATACAAACTGATTCCTAATTTAAAAAAATATAAAATTTAAATTTTTATTCTAAAATATAATATAATGTTTAATTAATTTATTTTTTATTTATATATATATATTAATTTAATTAAATTTAAATAATAATTAATTAAAAGATAAATATTAATAAAACAATTAATAATACTATAAAAATTAAAAATTAGGTTATAAATTTTAATGTTAATATAATTATAAGTCAAATTTATTTAAAAAAATTAAAATAGTGAAATAAAATATTTATAATGTTTAAAAATAAAACATAAAAAATATTAAAATTTAGGATAATTAAATTACCAGGTTCTTAACAAATTTTGTATATAAAAAATAAAGGTGGTTGTTTATATATAAAGGTTGAAAAAAGTTTTTTCCTTTTAATGTTTACCGACGCTTAATATGCGTTGGCATATAAGAGTTGTTGAAAATATGTTTTGTTGTAGTGATAACTTATGGCTTCTGATAGTTTCTAATTTGTCAAAGGATCATTTATGTAACTTGTCGAAGAATTAAATTAGAAATAAAAATATAAATATATATATATATATATATATATATATATATATATATATATAATTGAACGTAAAAATAATTAATTATTTTTCTCAGTTTCTATTAATTATTTTTCATTTTTTATATTATCCATTAGAGATGGAGGACGAGACCTCTCTGCAAAATTTTTTTTTTATTATTGAACAAATTTATAAAAATGAGTTGTAATGGCCTGGAAAAGATATAATTTATTATAAATTAAGAGTTTATTATTTGTACTAAATTATATTACTTTTAATCTAAATGATATTTTATTCCTAATCTTTCTCGCAACTATGAAGTTTGGGTTATCAATGTAATAACTATTAAAAACTCATAAAAATATTATAGTTGTTTTAATATTTTTGAAAAGAATATTTAAATGATTATAAATTTGTATACTTTTGACTAAGAATATCATGTTTCATTGATACTGAAAATACACTTTTATTTTATTAATTATATATTACCATCTATAAACCTAGCATACTAGTCATGCTTGTAAGATCGAGACCACTCAACAACGCGGAACACTCATCACAGAATACAAGCTCGAGCGCGCCATAGCCTGCCTACGACCAAGGAATCAACCAAGCGTCAAAAAGCATCGTTTTACCTAGAACTTCATCCCGTTCCACACAATGTCGAAACAACGCAATTACTTCATTTGAATACATTAAAAAATACTATTCTCGGATAATTCACAAAATGACGTGATTATCGGTCATTTTAAAGATTACTTCTTGAAAAATAAATTTATCATTGACTCTGACCAAAGATCATTTTCCCCATATCTCGAAGGCATCATGGTTCCCATGGCGGGAGAAATCGCATGAAGACTATGCACGTCATTAAATATATTCTTTTTTTTTTCTTCTGAAATTGCATGTGTGGGATTGAGATCCTAAGGTAGTGTCTATTATAAAAGAATCCCTTCATCATTCTAAATAGGTGATATAATATTATAGACTATTCCAAGAGCTTCACTAAGTTTATAAGAATATCTCTAAATGGTATACAATCATTTTATCTATAACATAAGTTACAATTCAAATTTGAATTTTACATATTTGAGTTTTTGTGTTATTATATACTGTCATTTCATTTGTTGATTGCAAATAAATCTTGCATGATTTAGAAACATTTTAGAAACTTTATGTTGAATTGAATTCATTCATTCACTTTAAACAAAAACGTCTAATATTTTAAATTTCAAAAATATCGGTTTGTTATTCTTGTGCTCTATATAAAAATTGCAACCCGAGGACGATCCAAGTAGTTTTTAAATGTAAAGAGAGTATTTCTAAACCATTTTTAAACGATTTTGTGAATGTTCGCTCAATTTCACAATTTTGAATAAAACACTCGGTTTTTTTATTGCATATTAATTGTTACTGTATAAGGGAAGTTTTCTATAAACTTAAAATTTTATTTTGGATCAAAATCACAAAATCTAATTTTTTGGGGATGGCTCAATTTTTCGTGGAATCTATCATGACACCCTTACATGTTAAATTAGGACCTCTAGAATGTGTAAAAACATTGAGTATATTGGGGAGGGTCTTTCAACATGTTGAGGAGGAGCTTTATATATGTTGAGAAGGTAAAAAAAATCATGATTTGGATGTTTCAAACTCTAGTTGGAGGTTGAAGTTTATCGAGGTCGCCTCCCTCCCTGTCAAGACGATCGAGATCAAAGGCCCTTTAACAATGCGAATGAGCAACCTACATTTCGACCAAAGGCTCTCGCTCATTGTTCAACCGATACCCTTTTGTTTGTTGACTTGTTCTATGTGCCCGTTGACTGTAGATCACCCCACGCCCATAACCATAACTCGCGGGTCAAGCACTTGACCCAATTGCCTTAGGGTCTATTTACTACTAACTTTTTACATTTCAATGTTTTTATCATTTTTTAGGTTGTCCTTGATATTTTTTTTAAATCCAAAAATATATAAAAACGCTTTAAATTATTTTTACAACAAAAACATTAAAAATATTCTACTTGGGACAATTTGATTTCCTTTCTCTATTTTATCATTATATTTTTATATAGTATATACAACTTACACTCCAAAAAAATCAAAATTGGGTTTTAATGTTTATTAAGAAAAATATGTATTACTTAAATATTAACTTTATTGGATTCCAAGCACGGAGCAGAATTTGAATATCTGCAGGAACTGGAGTTTACCGTTTTTTAAACTCACTAAAATTGAAAGCATTATAAACAGATAATTCATTTATTTTTTTAGCTTTTTAGCTTTTATTCAGAATGTTACGACTTCAAAATCATTCTAGGCCTGTCTAGAATGATCTCTTAAACTTGTGGTTTTTTTCCTGTTTTTGAGAATTTTTAATGAAATGACGCTGAATCGTTTTTCCCAAAAAAATTAACTTTATTGTTCATAGTTTTCAGGTTCAAATTCGATCCAATATTAATATGTGTGTTTAAATTTATTTGAATTTTAATACCTTAGATATCAATAGGATTGGATAATTCTAAATAAAATAAATGTAAAATTAATAATTTCAAATATTGCTTAAATATTTAAATTAGAGACCATTGCTTATATGGATATGGAGGACAAAATGCTAAGACTGTATCCCTAGTGTAACCAAATTCAAAACTATGAAACAAAATCTTTAAAATGCATTTAAATAAGTAAAATATATTTTTTCCTAATTTCGTATAAAGAAAAAAATTAGGAGCTACTCTTTTATAAACCAACGAAAGTTATCCACAAATTTGAACCAAATTATAATTATTTTTAAAAAAACATTTGAATATAAGAAGCAAAGATGGTTTGTCTTAGGGTAATGTCAACTACTCAAATTTTATAAAAACAATTAAAATAAACAAAATGTTTTAGCTTTTATTTTTAATATATTATTACTTTAAGATTAAAAAAATAAGTAATGATAAATATACGTTATTAAATAAACTTAAATTAAAAAGTGTATAATATATGAAATTAAGTGATATTTTATTTTATAACCAACAACACGAGTATTTCAATAATCTCATTATATATTAATAGATCTAATACACAAATTATA
This sequence comes from Impatiens glandulifera, assembly GCF_907164915.1. Taxonomy (NCBI): domain Eukaryota; kingdom Viridiplantae; phylum Streptophyta; class Magnoliopsida; order Ericales; family Balsaminaceae; genus Impatiens; species Impatiens glandulifera. Next base: position 23,415,386 of record NC_061867.1, read on the forward strand.
AATACTCACGTTCAATGTTGAATTGACTCTCACAATATGCGATCAAACATACATCATACCACAATATCAACGCCAAATTTTTAGATCGCGGGATCTACTCTAGAAAACCAACCTATAGAGTTCTTGTATACAAGTAATTGTCAAACATATCAATAAATATTAAAACTAACATTTAGTAAATTTATGTAACCATGAAGCAAAATATTTTACAGTCACTATAATATGTCCCATGTCAATCCTAACATAAATATGATTTTAAAAATCATGATTCTTAACCTAGATATTTGAATTGGAATGACTCTTCACATATCTTCCATGTAATGAATGAACGATAAAATATTTATAATTGCAAGGTCTCTATCACTTTTCATTTGTGATAATATATTTATCAATTCAATAATTACAATTTAAAGTGAAAGTTTTCATACACGACAAAAATAACTTAACAAAATAAATGATAACATACGACAAAAGAGTGAAAATGAATTGGAATACAAAATTAAAATTAAAATCAAAACAATTAATTGTTTTAGAGAGGTGTAACTCATTTCATTTATTCACTAAATCGTTCAAAATACAACTTAGTAAAAATAAAAATGGAGGGAACAAACAGAAAAAAAGAAGTCGGCTCAAGAGAAAAACTAATTTCATGGGATCCCTGGGATCCCTCTTTTTCCTGTTTAATCTTGCTCATTTCAAGGGGTTTCCAACTGCTCCATTGATAAGAACATCCTTCCGAAGATGTGATTCTAGAGGATGAATTTCCGTGGAAATTATATAAATATATATAACATTTTATAAAGAATCTTCGTTCTTTCATTGATTCCTTAGAGAATCGTCTTTTTCTCTCCATTCGAGTAGGTGCTTTGGTTGACTTTGATTCATCAAGGGTCCAGACCCAAAGCTTCTGTCAAGTGGGCATACCCCGCATGAAAGTAGTTTTTATAGGGATGGTAGATTTTATTTGATAAGAAGGAAATTAATCTAAAAATTACATAAGATGGAAGAAACGACTTAGATAGAAAACATCTACTACTAGCATAAGTAATTTCCACATTTGAGGAATTCTAAAAAACAACCAACAAAATAAATATATTTTGAGAAATATTAGAATGAATCATACACGTTTCCAAAAATAGAAGTGAGTGAACCCCATTAAATGTTTTTCATAGTAAATCATTAGGCACTTCAGATTTATAAATAAAGAATAACAAACCGATATTTTTGAAATTTAGGAATTTGTGCATGAGGACTATTAATATATTTCAAATAAATGAACATTAAAGAGAATACTTATGGTTATGGTTCTACAAACTATTAAATATAACTTTAATTTTTATAAAATAAAAAATTATTTGCACAGTATTATTTTTAATTTATTAAATCTCAACAAGTTTTTAACTATATTTTAACAAAACTTTAATAAAAATTATAAAAATTTGTCATGTTTATAATTCAACATTAGTGAGTGCAATTATTTTATATATATTGTATCTTTCCTCTACTCCCTTTATTTCCTCTATTTCACCATTAATAAAAAAATTATATGAATTTATCATATATTTAACTCCTATAAGAATTGGTCATATACTTAACTTCTTAAATTTTATTTTGATAAACAAAATATATTATTTTTATTTTAAAATAATTTAACTATATAAGAGAAATATAAAAGATATATATATATATATATAAATATATTTGAAGTCAAATAACTTTTTTAATTAATTACTAAAAGAAGATTAAAATATTAAGTAAAAAAGTAATTATGTAATCTATATGAAATCTCCATAATTTAATTTGATCATATCAACAATATAAATAAGAAAAAAATAATTGTGTAATCTCTATGAGATCTCCATAATTTAATTTGATCATATCAACAATTTAATTAAGAAAATAAATTAATTGTGTATTCTAGATGAGATCTCCATAATTTAATTTGATCATATAAACTACTTAAATAAGTGAATGTACAAGAATTTTACATATTCTAATTTACATAATTCATATTTCTTCACTAATGAGTGCTTGTAGAGAGAAAGGAGGAAGGAACACATTAGAGTCATATAACAAAAATATGTGGTGATTTTTCTTAGAGAAATTTAAGAACATATTTATATGAAATATAAGGGTTTTTCTTCCCAACATGCGCATGAGCCTAATTCGGTCCAACTCTGGGTGCATGAGTCTTTTCAATCCAACCTTTGTATGCAAATTCTCAATCAAAGGTTGGGCTGAGATAGTATATATGCCTAGAGTTGGGTCGGATTAGGATGACACGTATATTGAGGAGAAAACTCTAATATTGCATATATATATATATATATATATATATATATGTGTGTTTAGTATAAGCATACAATCTCGCGAATATTTGGTTATATGACGCTAAAGTTTTGCATCTTCTTCTCTCACTATAAGCACTCACAAGCTATCACTATCGTGCTATATTATTCATGTTTGTGACTTGAGTTTTCACATAGATATGTTAGATTTATCATGTTTTTAAATTTCGTTCTAAGACGTGACATGTTAAAAACTTGTTTGGATACATCTTCACTTCTTAACCATCAAACAAAATATAGTGCATATTCTAGACTAAATCAAAAAAATATAAGATATAATATAGTGTAGTGTGTCTACATTTTATTAAAGTTTAAGTGATAAATTATTAAAGATTAAAGTTCAATAATTTTTTAATTTGTTAAATTAGTTACAAATATATAAAATTTATATTTATATTCTAAATATTTTCTTTAAATAAGATTTATATTGGACGTATTAAATATTCTTGTGTAAGAACATATTTTCAAACACAAACATGATCCCTAAGATGCTAAGCTAAATTTTATTTCACTAAATTAATATACTACTAATTCTTTATCTTCTAATTATTTTTATTTAAATTTTTTATATCATTTTTCTAATTTAAAAAGATTGAATCTTACTATTTTTTTCTTCTAATTCTCTTTTCCTAATATTAATCTTCTTAATTTATATATTGGTTAACTTTACTATGTTTATAACTATTTGATTTTATTATGTTGGATTAATATTTCAAAATTAATATTATCTAATTTTTTTATTTTTTTTATAACTATTTAATGAAATATTTATTTAGCTTTAACTTACAACTTTTACTACTACGGAGTAAACATTTTCAGCAATAAAAATGCGAAGACGAAACTTCGAATTAATATAAAAATCACTGATGTTCTTCAGTTATAATCCTCCCTAGTTATCATCAACAACATGTATCAGCATTTAAATATTGTTGTTTCAATATTTTAAATAATGTTAAGACCTAGAAGCATGATTAGGATCCTAATAATAATTGGTTAAAAATCAAACGTTAAACAACTGATTTTCAAAAGTCAACTTTATATGAATAAACCTTTTTTAAAAACAGATACGGAGGATGAGGTGCGAAACCTATTTCCCGAGTATCACCAATCTATGAACTAAAAGAAACTCCGGACAATACGTTTATATATGTATTCCAACTATTATTGATTTTCAAAAATCAATTAACAACTCTATTTTAAAATAAATAATTTTTAAAATTAACTATGTTTAAAAATTTAAACTAAATGATTTCTAAAAAAATCAAATTGTGATTTGATTACTACAAATCCCAGAATTATTTAAAATCTAACTCCGAAATTAATTACTTTTAATTAATTTCAAAAGCTATGAACAATCACTAAATATCTTTTAAAAATAATATTGAACTCTTTCAAATGCTACCTAAATTCTAACCCAACAATATAAACTCTTTCAAATGATACATAAATTATAAACCAACAAATTTTAGTTAAATAAACCATATTGAACTATGTTTAATTCCAATGCTTTTATTGTTTCTAGTTGCTTTTTAATTTCTACGTTTTTCTTCTCTACATTATTTAATAGTAGCTCTTTCATGGCACCTTTTATGATTGTAAATTCCAAATAAAGTTTATTTGATGAAAAATGTATGCCCATAATCTATTGTTTAAGGACATATGACATGTCAAATACACGTCCATTATTAAGAGATCCCTTCGCATCAACCCACAACATTTCTCCAGATTTGTTTTTGGAATCATCTTGACCTTCTTGTATTTATTGTAGTTCATTATATTTTTTCTATAATAAATTAAAATGAATAAAATAATTAAATTATAATTTACATTTTAAAACATATGAAATTATTGTCAAATTAAAAAATATACCACAGTTTTGGTTGTTCGGTCAACACTCCAATTTCCATTTTTCTTTTTGTGATCTCATTTTAAGGTTCTTAAGACTGTTGACTCTCTTCCGAGTTTCATTTCCTTAAATAAAAAACAAAGTAAACGTTAACAAGTTCAATTTTTTAAATTAATTTACTATTACTCATAAATATTCGTCGATGTTCTTCTAAGATTATTGAACCTTCGCAGTACACAACTCCTCCATTTTTCGTGTACAAATCTCGATAATTTGCAGGTCTTATGTACCTCTATTCGTATTTAGGATCATCAAATAATTTTTTATTAAAATTAAATTTTTATCTATAATGTGTGGTGTCTTTCTCAATTCATTTTTAGCCATAGTGACAAAACATCGAATTTTTGCTATAAAAAAAAACTTGTAAATATCGCTAAGCATTATCAATCACATTCAATATTTTTTTATGATAATTCATTTAACTTTATTAGATCATTATTATGAAACTATACATATTTTTTAAACTTAAATTTAATCTAACTTCAAAATTAGTCCACCACAAGTCTCACATCTTGAGGGATTTGATTCCAATTTACGTAAGCTCCCTCCAATATCTTATCACAATATCTTATCACATTTTTGTTTATCCTCTTTGTGATAGTTAAATTAAAGCTGCATAAATATAAAATTAAAACATGTTAGTATATTTATTTAAACTAAAAAAAAACATGTTAGTTTAATACTTACTTGGCCCCTTCAATCCCAATAAAAATTTTAGATTTTTTAACTTGCATTTCTGTAACATTTATATTCTCAACCTCTTTTTCAGCAACACCATGAATTAAAATCAGTTTTGATGGTCGTCAAGTAAGATTAAGTGTTACATATTGTGATTGTGATGATGGTTGAATATTTATTAGGGTTAAGGCATGTTGAACATTTAGTGTAGGTATAGGAGCTTGAACATTTGGTCTGTGTAAAAGAATTTGAACATTTCTAGTTTTTGTAGCCTTCTCCTTTTTCTCCTTTTTAAAGTATTTTTATGTTTCTTTTGTTGTACTCTCTTTCTTATTCTCCCCTGAAATAGTTAAACCAAATAAGTAAGAATAATTATAATTAATTTCATATATTAATTTCAAATAAACAAAATAAGGCACTAAAATCATACATCAACATATTCAGATTCATATTCAAATTTGGAACTGCACTTTGATTTATATAAAACAATCATGAATGAAAATGAAGAAAAACATTAATACAATTCTCAAGCCATTACAAGTAAACAAAACATAAACAACACCAATAATAATAATAATAATAATAATAATAATAATAATGTTCATGAATCTAACCAAATCAGAGGATTGAACCCATCCTTCTCCAATGTTCTTGAACTATTCATCATCTCCAATTTTGTAATTATTTGACTTTCTCAACATCAAAGAAATTAATATATCTTTATGGCTCTATACTATGTTAGGGATAGTATAACTGATAAAGGGATTGATCTAAGCTGTGAGGACTTAACATTTAAGGGTGAGATTATTTATGTAAAGCCAAATGAAAGTTAGATGAAACCTAAGAAGAGGGCAGACAACAAGTCTGGCAAACCAAAACATTACAAAACGTCAAGGAGTTTTAAGGTTAATGGAATAGCTGGTAACAGGAAGACGTTTGTTAAGCCTAAATCATACACACTACTGACACCACAACATGGGAAATCCATCAAGATAAATCAAATATGGATTCTCAATGGACTAATTAACTGAGGACCCAACTGAATGTGGTACCAAAAGCTGTAAATATGTTTATTTATAGGTACAACATGTCAGCTGTTTGGAAGAATCCATCTAGTATTTGGACAGTGATTGCTCTAGACACATGACCGGTGATAGACGACTTCTAACTGAAATAACGAAGTGCACTAGGCCTAATATCACTTTTGGTGATAACAATAAGGGTAAGACCGTGGGTAAGAGTAAGATTATCCATGGTAACCTAACCATCAACAACATGCTACTTGTTGAAAACATATCTTATAACCTGTTGGGTCAAATTATTTTGACTAAGTGTTGATACAGGTGTATTGAAACAATATTGAAATGTCTTATGAGTTTTGATGCAGGTGTATTGAAACAATATTTCATGAGACTTGACTCTAATGAGGGTCATTAGACAGATTTTGGCATTAGATGCATAGAATTAGGCGTACAGTCTAACTCATCGGAGTTAGATGTGTAGTCTAATGAATGCATAGAATTAGACGTACAGTCTAACTCATCGGAGTTAGACGTGTAGTCTAATGAATGCATAGAATTAGACGTACAGTCTAACTCATCGGAGTTAGACGTGTAGTCTAATGAATGTATAGAATTAGACGTAAGTCTAATATACACGGAATTAGACGTGTAATCTAATATATTTGCAATTAGACGGATAGTCTAATTTGTGCGGAATTAGACGTGCAGTCTAACTCAGTGGAGTTAGACGTGTAGTCTAATAGAAAGTGAAAGTTAGACGTGAGTCTAACTCCTTCAGACAAGTCTGAGGTAGAACCGGAATTAGACATGCAGTCTAACTCAGTGGAGTTATATGTGCAGTCTAATGGTTATTGGATAATTAGACATGCAGTCTAATTAGTGAAAGTTAGACGTGAGTCTATCTCCTTCAGACAAGTCTGAGGTAGAACCGAAATTAGACGTGTAGTCTAACTCAGTGGAGTTAGACATGTTGTCTAATGGTTATTGGATAATTAGACGTGCAGTCTAATTAGTGAAAGTTAGACGTGAGTCTAACTCCTTCAGACAATTCTGAGGTAGAACCGGAATTAGACGTGTAGTCTAACTTAGTGGAGTTAGACATGTAGTCTAATGGTTATTGTAATTAGACGTGAGTCTAATTCTATTAGACCATGCGGTCTAATAGACGTTATTATTAGAAGGAGATGTTTGATTTCAGTAGACTGATTTTCACAATCCATCTAACTGAAATACGTCTAATGCTCAACTTAAGCAATTTGCTTGAAGCTAGCATTTTACCTACCCACGTACTATAGTTGTACCCTACTCCTACTCCACTTTCTAGTGAAGATTTGTACAACAGCTATATGTAACCAACCAAGGAATGCCACGTAAGAGAATTTTCCTCACATTACTTGTTTTGTAGGTACATCCATGATGGAATATTCGGCGCACTACTAGTGATGTACGGCCACGATCCTTGTGCTCATAACTTGCTGTGTATAATGGAGGCTTTCCAATGGAAGAGTGCCACGTATTATTCTAAAAGATTCTACCGTTAGCTCCTGCTCAGTATTTAACAAATATAAAGCACAACGGACAATCGGCCTTAACAAGAAGAATTGATAACCTTACGAACTTGCCGATCTTGAGAGAATTCAAGCCTTTGATATTCATACTGTGAAGCTGCTTTCTGATTGTACTGTGTGTGAATCAAGAGAGAGTTAGAATCAAAACACCTTTAGCTGAGTGATATTCTTCATCTTGTAATTGAATAGAAAGTGTTATGTTCAATAGTGAGCTAAGTGTGTGTAAACTGTATTTGATTCGAATCATATGGCTAACCGATTAGAAGCGACAAGTCTTGAATTTGATAGTGATGATGAAGTTTCGGTCAATAGGATTTACTCGTCTGATCATATGGCTGATCCGGTTGAGAGTAAACCAAACATCCAAACTAGAAGTTAGCAAACGGCTAACAGTTCGGACTTCGTGGGGCTTCTGATCAGACGTATACTCCTTTAGGACCAAGCTTTAAATGGAACAGAAATTATCAACCGAATTGATAATTTGTAATCATAATGCTCCTCTAAGGATTAGACACCAATTATTGGATGAAATGGAAAACTCCGCTTTCATTTCTCAAATTGAGCCAAAAAAATCAATGAAGCATTGCTTGAACCGGATTGGATTAATGCAATGCAAGATGAGTTGAATCAATTTGAAATAAATAAAGTGTGACATCTGAATCCAAGGCTGACTGATCAATTGGTTATTGGAAGAAGATGAGTTTTTCAAACAAGCTAACTGAAGATGGCTTGGTTGTGAGAAACAAAGCCCGATTGGTAGCTCAAGGTTTTTTTTTGGAAAACGGTTAAAATCATTTCATTAAGATCCCAAAAGTAGGAGGGTCAGAAATCAAGGCTAGACAAACCTTAGCTATGATTAAGGATGACAATCAAAAGACCCTACAGAAACTGATTAGTAACATTCATACATTCTAAAAAAAACAGAGATTAATAATAGAAAAGACTACATTCAAACCTAACTATCCTAGCCTGGGATTTTCGCATACCATCTATCTTTATTGAGAGGTCTTCTTCCTCTTCCTCTTCCTATTCCTCTTCCCCTTCCTCTAACGATGTAAGAAGATTGTATTGAATTGGATGATGAGTATTGTCGTTTCTCATTTTGAATTCTCTTTTTGTACGAGCCCATTCTAATTTGATAGAAAGAAGTGTTTCTGAGAATTTCAGGGATTTTACCTTTGTTATCTTCAACTTGAATTTCTATGTTTTTGTCTTCCTTATCTTCGGCTTCAGACTCCACATCGTTTTTGTAATCTTCTTTATCGACTTTTGAATTCTCTTTTTTAGCTTTGAAATTTTGGGTGTCTTCCTCTTCAGTTTCCTCAACAACAACTTGAGGTTCATCTTCCATTTCCATCCTGATCCTTCGCATTAAAGAAAACTTTCTTTTCCTCTTCACATTGATTCCTTTACTTTCTTTCCTTCACTGTTTTCTTTTTCCCTAGAATCCTTATTGCTTTCTTCTACAACTGTTTGATCTTTGAGTTTTCCTCCTTTGTTTCATTCTTTTTATTTTATGCTTCCTGACTTTTCTGGTTTTTCTGCTCTTCTTCTTAAGCTTTATCACATTTATTGTGCAAGAAATGGTAGCTCAAGGTTATAGACAATGGAAGGAATTGACTTTGAGGAGTCATTCACCCTTATTGATAGAATTGAAGCAATTAGAATCTTTCTAGCTTATGCCTCTTTTAAGAATTTCAAAGTTTATTAAATGGATGTGAAAACTGCATTTTTAAATGGAATTTTAAATGAGGATATGTATGTTGAATACGCTTGGCTTTCAAGATCACTCATTGCCAAATCATATTTTTAAACTTGACAAAGCTTTATATGGTCTTAAATAAGCTCCTATAGCTTGGTATGATACTTTAACAAAGTTTTTATTTGATCATGATTTTGTAATTGGTACAGTTGACAAAACTCTGTTTAAATTTGTTAAAGATTCTCACATTTTACTTGTTGAAGTATATGTTGATGATATCATATTTGGGTCAACTAACCCCAAATTATGTGAGAAATTATCTAAGTTGATTTAGGACAAATTTGAGATGAGTATGATGGGAGAATTTGATTTCTTCCTAGGTCTTCAAGTTCGTCAACTTGAAGATGATATTTTCATCAACCAAGCCAAGTACACAAGGGAGCTTCTAAAAAAGTTTGGAATGGAAAGTTGCTCGATTGCAGCTACTCCAATGAACTCTTCCAGAAATCTCGACAAGGATGAAGATGGCCAGAGTGTTGACATAACTACTTAAAGAGGGATTATTGGTTCTCTACTTTACCTTACTACTAGCTGACCAGACATTCTGTTTGTTGTCGACGTCTGTGGAAGATTTCATGCTAACCCTTAACAATCTCATTATGTTGTTGTTAAGCGTATTTTGAATTATTTAAAGGCAACTCAAAATGTAGGACTGTGGTATCCAAAGGATTCCAGTTTCAATTTAATTAGTTATTCTGATGTAGATTATTCAAACTGCAAGATTGATCGGAACAACACCAATGGGACTTGCCAGTTCCCTAGTGATTGTCTGATTTCTTGGTTTAGTAAGAAGAAAATGTTCATCACCACGTCTACAGTAGAGGTAGAGTACCTTTCTTTAGGCAATTGCTACTCTCAGCTCTTGTAGGTTCAACCACAGTTGAGGGACTACGGCATTGAGGCGGACGAGTCACCAATTTTTTGCGACAACACTAATGTCATAGCAATTACATACAACCCGGTGTTGCACTATCGAACTAATAATATCGACATCCAACACAATTTCATCTGGGAGAATGTCAGTCATAAGCATATTCGTCTGGAATGTATCCCAACAGATGATCAAGTGCACGTGTTCACGAAGCCACTCATTAAGACTAAGTTTTCTTACTTTAGTAATGTTTTGGGTCTTGTAGATCTAAATTAAATTTTTATTTAATTAATCATGCACAAATTGAGGGGGAATTTGTTGATTAAAGTGGTTGGACAGACGTGTGTAGACGGATGTCTCTATTAGACTAATCAAATTAGTTGTCTAAAGAAACCATGCCTATTCCACTCGGTCGGGGCTTAGGATCCTCAATCGGACCTATCAGACATGGCTGAAAAACCTCGGTCTGGGTGCTAAGGACTCTCGGTCGGGTGCCAAAATTCTCTGTTAGATCTCTTGGTCCTAGGTGGTAGTTATCGGTCTTAAGTTCAAGAGTTCTTGATCGGGTGAAAAACTCCTCGGCCAAACTGAAGAACATCAGTCGGACCTCTCAACTCTCAATAAAGAACACCGGTTGGACCTCTCCAATAGCTTCCTTATACTCCATATACTTGATTGGTACTAAAATAAGAACACTAACTTTTCGTTTGGACTAATTTAAGAACTCAAATATTTCAATTATCTTAAAATTTATGATTTTGATCAAACATAATAGAGAATGATCAAACATGATCCAAATAGTTGTCCAACATTATTAGAAACAGGTTGGGATGATTTATGGACAACTATTCTTGAGGATTAGCCCAAGAACAACAAACCCGAATTTTTGAATTTTAAAATTCAAATTTGGGTTTTTTATGTTTAAAGTTGATTGATTGATTGTTTGATTCTAACCTAAATAAAAATCTTGGAAATGATCTTAGGATCGATTTCCAATCCTAAAATTCAACAACCAGACATCATACTAGCCTACGAAAACTGAAATATAAATATTTCAAATTCAAACTGAAAGTATGAATTAAAGTGTGATTGAAAGCATGGAAATGATTGAAGAACACTCCTTAGACTTTAGGAAAACTTTTGGGATGACTAGATCCATGTTTTAGAGCCTTACACATAAATTTCAAAAAAATATCGATGCTTTTGAGCTTCATTGGAGGATTTTATATTTCTTTTAATTTGAGGCTTGAGATATTATTCCTTAGCTTCATAATTGTTGAGGGAGACTATTTATAACCTCCCGAAGTCGGTTGGATGAGTCAAGTGGATTGAATTAACCAAAATCCATTAATGATGTTTTGACTATTCTTGAATAAACTTGCTAGAATAGGCATGATCACAGCCTATTGATGTAGGAGAAATTATCACCGTGGTAGTGTTATATCATTATTATCTTTTTTATCTTCATGAAAAATTATATAATTTATATAGTTATTCGAAATCTAACTTAAAAATATATACCTATATAAAAGTGTAAAATTATTTCAACAATCATAAGTGGTTTATCAGCAAAAGTGTTAACATTTAATATTAGAGACTAGTGTTCGAATCCCTCTAAAAAAATAATTATTATAAGTGAGTGCGCGAACATTTATAGTTGAAACGGAAACGAAAATGTTGGTTTGAATAACGCAAACATTGGTGAAAATATTTAAGGGTTCGTCTATGGAGGAAATGTTGACTTGAGTAATGCAAACATTGGTGATAAAAACCTAAGGGTTCTTCTATTGAGGGAAGTCTACTTAGAGTAAAGAAAATATTGGACGTGAATCCCTAAAGTTTGTCCACTCTTAAAATTTGTTATTAAATAATCAAAATCATTATAGATAAAAAAAATTAAATGAATTGTTTAGCTGATTTTTTTAATATTTTTATTTTTTAAAATAAGTATATAATAATAAGTAATATTAGACGACAATAGATAATTTATATAATTATTCAAAATCTAACTTACAAAATATATATACATACACAAAATTATAAAATTAAATAAAAAATTATAAGAGGTCTAACGGTTAAAGTATTAACATTTGATAATAAATACTTGTATTTGAATCTCTTTAAAAGAAGTAATTAATATATGTGAGTGCGTAACTAAGGATGAAATTTGAAACCGTCCCCCCGATTATGCCCCGAACACTATAAAACATAGTTAAATATATTAAATCACCAATATATTTATTTACTTACTATATTTTATAAGAGTGGTAAAGTTATTTTTTTATAATAATATAAAAATTTAATATATTAAAATATATATTATATTAAAAAAATTGTTTATGTAATATTATTTTATAATTTTTTTTTATTTTTTTAATTTTTTTAATTAACAGTGTCATGCAGGGATTCCCTGAAACCGAATAAAACTAAATGGAGAAGGGATGGTATTAAAAAACCCGAAATAAAAACAGGACGGGAATGGTAAATGGATTCCCCGCCCCGAACCGCCCCATAGTCATCCCTATGTGTAACACAAAATTGGTGAGAAAACTTTATGCCTAAGGGTTTAATCAAATGTTTATTTACTTCCACCTAATGAATGTTTTCAATTTATATAATTTTGGGTAGGCTTAAAAAATTAAAAAAATAATTTTAAATAAAACGAGTGGATAAAGGTAAGTTTATCATGTTTTTAATAATTAGATAAAAAAAATATTGAGTCAAATTATAAAGTCAAAATAATTAATATGTATATATATAATGCTTAAAATCAACAAGCACCATATTAATCCACGTCATTGTCTTTTCTCTCTCCTACTCACTATTTCTTAATTAAATTTTAATTTTCATTACCATATATATTATACATATATTTTTTTTCTTACCATATATCATCTAAAAAATTATCTATATTAATATAATAATTTCTTTTTGTTCTAAATGCATCTACCTTCATAATTTTTATATTTATTTTATTATATATATATAAATAATTTTTTTTTATTAATGCAAATACACTCATAATTTTATATTTATTTGTTACCTTATATATATATATATTATTTTATTTTTCATTATTAATTTTATATAAATACATTTTATCTTTTGTCATACATTTTTTCTCACATCATATATATATATATATATATATATATATATATATATATATATATATATATATATATATATATATATATATATATATATATATATATATATATATATATATATATATATATATACATTTATATATTTTTTTATGAGTATAAATAATTTTTACGTTAATATAAAAATTAACTAATTGACAATAAATATTAAATATAAAATAAATATACATACACAAAATAATAAAATTATTTCAGCAATCATAAAATCATATGTGGTCTAGCAGTTTAATTGTTCACATTTCATGCTTAAGACCAGGGTTTGAATCCAAAACATGTAAATTTATATTTTCAAGAATGTATTCTTGACTATAATATATGGTGGCACAAATTTTAAACAAATTATAGGAATCTGAAAATGTGAGGTCCAAATTATTGGTTGATTTGGCGAGAATTTAAAAGTGTGAGGTCAGGCGGTGGTGGGTGGTTTGTTGAGTGTAAGGTTGGAATTAGTGGTTGGTATGATGATCATTTAAAAGTGTGAGGTCACTAGATGGAGGTCGGGTGATGGGTGGTTTGTCGAGTGTCAGGTCGAAATTAGTGGTTGATATGACGAGAATTTGAAAGTGTGAGGTCATGAGATGGAAGTCGAGTGGTGGGTAGTTTTTCGAGTGTGAGGTTAGAATTAGTGGTTGGTTTTATCGAGCGTTTGAAAGTGTGAAGTCAAGAGATGAAGGTCGGGTGGTGAGTGGTTTGTCGAGTGTGAGGTTGAGATTAATGGTTAGTTTAACGAGCATTTGAAATTATGAGATCATGAATTGAAAATCGGGTGACAGATGATAATTGGAAAAGATTTGTGATTGGTTATTGATTTATAAAGTGGGAGTAAAAGAGATGTTGACTAAGATTGATGAGTGATTTATCGAGGGATAGAGGCACATGAAAAAGTGTGAGTCACAATATTAGGACCAATGGGTGGTTTGTCGCGGGAAATAAAGAGCAGGCTCGGACCTGCTATGTAATAAGTGAGGCAATTGCCTCAGGCCCAAATATTTTTGGTGTACCAAAATATTTAAAATAAAAAATTATAATGATATGTTCATGGGCTTCTTTTTAAAAAGTCCATAAATAATAATTATAACCTATAAATGATAAGCCCTAACTTAATTTTTATCCAAAAAAATAAAAATAAGAAACACTATCTTACTTGGAGAAAAGAATCGCACGATTCATATTTATCAACAAAATCAAGGAAAAAGAAAAAAAAATAAGAACTTGCATTCTGGAAAAAGAAAAGGAAACACTGCCCCCAAACCCCAAGCCTGTCGTTGATCCTCCAGCTTGCCAAAATCGGAGCAGAAAACTTGGTCGTCTCCTTCCCCGAGCTCTTTGGCCTTTTTCGCTCGTTCCAACCTTGTTTCTCGGCACTGCGCCACTGCCCACTAGAGTTCTTTCTCCGATTTTGATGAGATTTTGGATCGATTTACTTGATTATTTTTGGTTGTTGAAGACTTATCTAGTGGAATGGTGGATTCACAATATGTATCATTGATTATTGCATAGCAGAAGTACAACATTATGGTTAATCATAGATTCATAGAATGTTGGTTAATCTATAAATTTATAATGCAGATTAGCATTTAGAGTTTTATCAAGCATGCCTCCTATAAGAAAATATTGTCTGGGGGTAGAAAAAAGAAAGAAAAAACAAAAGGAAGATGCTTTAATTCAAAGCCATGTAGGAAGTCTTAATAAAGAGATGCTTTAATTGATTTGAAAAACTCTTTTTATGACCAAAAAATAAAGAGTGATTTGAGGGCTTGGCATCATTTGAACTTGAGAATTTTGAATTCCTAACCGGAATGATAATTTGGTACAAGTTATTATATGAGATTAAAATTGTCAGTAAGTTTCTCCAATCAGAAAAAATGGATATTGATGTTGCTATTGGATAGTTAAAGGGGCTTATTTCTTTTCTCCAAGAGTTTAATGAATCTGGATTTGATTAAGTCTTGGTTGAAGCCGAACATATTGCAAGTGAAATGGGAATTGAACCTATTTTCCGAGAAAAACGCATCATTCAGAGAAAGAGACAATTTGATGATATCAACATTGAAGAGGTAGCTCAATCTCCTAAAGAATCTTTTCGAGTTAATTATTTTTTATTTATAATTAATCAAGCTCTTTCTTCACTTCAAACTCGGTTTGAGAAATTTCAAAAGTATGAAGAAACCTTTGGGTTTTTATTTAGTTTGGAGAATTTGAAGTCTATTGAAGATGATGGTCTATTGAGCTCATGTGTCAATCTTCAAAATTCTTTAACACATGATGGGCACTCCGATGTTGATGGATCAGATTTATTTCTAGAACTAAAGTTGTTAAGACATTCATTATCCGGAGAAGAAAAAAGAGCGATTGATGTGCTGAATTATTTGAAAACAATGGATGGTTGTTATCCAAATTCCTATATCGCATATCTAGATTTGCTGACTATGCCGGTTACTGTTGCATCTGCGGAAAGGAGTTTTTCCAAATTGAAGTTGATTAAAACTTATATTCGATCAACTATGTTGCAAGAAAGACTAAATGGGTTAGCTATGTTATCTATCGAGAAAAAAATTATTGAGAAAGTTGATTATGCGAACTTGATCAATATTTTCGCTTCAAAAAATGTGAGACGAGTAATATTCAAGTGACTATGTACTAGTTCGGAACATGAATTTTATATTTTGTTTAGATCTTTTTGTTTTTTTAGTATTTACTTATGACATATTGTTTTGATTATATTTTATTTCAAGAATTCATCTTACAAATACTATTATATTTAAATCGATAAAAAATATATGTATGAATATTAATCTTTGAGAGCACCAAGTTTTGTGCTCGCCTCAGGCCTCGAAATCTCAGGTCCGACACTGATATAGAGACAGATGAAAAAGTATGAGTCAAAAGATTATGGTCAATTGGAGGGTAAGTGGTTGAGATTGATGAGATACAAGAGACGTATCATCAATTGAGGTCGACTAAGATTGGTGGGTGGTTTGCCGAGGGATAAAAAATATATGAAAAAGTGTGAGTCACAAGATGATGGTCAATTGAGGGGTTAATGGGTACCGATGGATAAAATATATATTAAGTTTAAGTTTAATATTAAAATTAATTTTTATAAAATTCCTTCCTTTTATCATCCCTCTTTGGCTTTTTGTATTTATCCTTGAAGTTTCCTAGTTTATCACAGCTAAAGCACTTCAAGTTAGAATTATAATCACTCTTCTTATTATTATTATTATTATTATTTGAAGAGCTTGACTTAGGATTGGTCTTCTTCATGAATTTCCCAAATTTCTTCACGAAAAAGGCCATGGAATCATTACTAATATACTCAACAGACTTCACAGCAAGGGAGGTAAGTGGCTCCTCAATAGTCATCAGCGCCTTGGTCGAGATGAATGATATGGATGGCTCCTCTTCATTCCTAGAGTTTATCTCAAACTCGTAGGCCTTCAGATCGGCGAACAAATCATGTAGTTCTATCTCGTTAAGGTCTTTGGACTCCCTCATTGTCATCGTCTTTATGTCCTATTCTCTGGGCAAAGAACGCATGACTTTAATTGTAACCTCTCTTTTGTTATAAGTCTTGCACAGTTTGAAGAGATCAATGATGATCTTACTAAATCTTTCATCAAATTTAGCCATCTTCTCTCTGGGAAGTATCTTGATGCTATCGAAGTACTGTGTTACAACCATGAGTTTGTTTAGGTTTGTTTACTCATTTCCCTCACATTGTTAAACCAACCGCTCCCAAATTTCTTTGGCAGTGGTGCATGTGGTAATCATACTGAACATATTATCGTCTAGTATCTTGTAGAATATGTTTATTCCATGTTGTCGAGCTTGTTCTTCCTCTTATCTTCGGCGGTCCCCTCTGACCTCGGTTTCTCCTTCATTATAGGACTGTCATTGGGGTTAGTAGTGAGTTGTCCTTCATAATCTTTATTGGGACATCGGTGATGACATAACACATGTCATCATCGAGGGCAGCCAAATGCTCCTGCATTCTCAGCTTCCAGTTATCATAGTTTTCCCTCAAGAACATTGGGTATTTGTTGATGATAGACATGATTCAGGAATCTGAAGATGCTTGAGAATAGAAAACTTGGCTCTGATACCACTTGTTAATATTGGTGTTCACTATATAGAAAGTTCTGATAATAGTTAACAACTTTCAACTTTCGATTTTATGGTAATCTAGTGAGGGATTAAGATTTGTTTCTATTTTTCACAAATATTTGCAAGATCTTGGACAAATTCAAATGTAGAAGTGCTTGCTAGATTTGAAGCGTTAGGAAAACGAATGCAATGAGCGGAAAGATAATAACACACGAAGTTTTTGTGGATTTTAGGAGATAAAAACACTTATGTCACCGCTTCTTCTGTTTCCAGAAGGATATTCACTAGATGGCTTTAATTTATACAATAACTACACAAACTTAGTTAAAAAATACTGGACTTAAAAACAGAATGTTTCTAAACTCCTATCTAACTCTCTATTGAATAGAACAACCTCTATTCAACTTACAACACTGAAATTGTATACAGAAAGAACAGTAGAAAAATTACAGAATAATCTCAGGGAGAGTGAGTATAGCGGTTAGTGATTCTTAATTCGTATAGAGTGTTCAACAAGAATTCAAGAACCGAGAAAAATAGAGAGAGATTGAGAGATTTGTCCATTGTCCTTGAATAACTATACATACTTGAAATCGCACCAATGGTAGAATCTTCATTTTGGACATGTGTTAGAAATATTATGGATGGACGCCAATAGTACAAGATCGTACAACAGAGGATATGCGTTTAATTGTGGGCATAACGGATTGTATTATAAAATATTCCTAAGAACGTGGTGTACAGAACAATACAGAATGTGAGTTGGGATATTTAAATATGTGGAACTTATGCAATAAAGGCGTGTTCAACTATCTGGCCAGACGGTTGAGAAGGAGTTGCTGATTTCAAGCTCATGAACTATGTAGATAATCAGATGCTTTTTCAGACTACACGTCTAATGTAGTTGGACGACATCTGATTGCGCTTTTCTTCACACTAGCACGTCTGATTAAATTAAACAACGTCTACTTGTGCATTACTTCATATCACGTCTTATGTAATTTAGATGACATTCACTCGCGCATTACTTCAAATCATGTCTGATGTAATTTAGACGATGTTTACACGCGCATTACTTCACACCACGTCGGATGTAATTTAGACGACGTCTACTCACACATTACTTCAGACCACGTCTGATGTAATTTAGACGACGTCTACTCGCGCATTACTTTAGACCATGTCTGATGTAATTTAGACAACGTCTACTCGCGCATTAATTCAGACTACATCTGATTTAATTTAGACGGAGAACTTGGAAGACACCCTTCCCTTCTTGAAACATTTGAGAAGATACATAAAAAGAAGGATGGTACATGGAATGGAAATATGGCTGAAAAAAGTTGTGGTAATATTAATGTTTTATGTAGAATTCATTTACTCAACTCCATCAAACTCAACAATCTTTGGATACCAATGAACATAAATCTGAAATGGAGTTATGGAAGGAGGCAGTGGGGAGTTCCAAGAGCGAATACACTACAAACCGTTAGTACTTTATAAATTCTAAATTCTGAGAAAGATAAAGATAATACACAACAAAAAGAAGAAGTTGAGAGATGTAAGGTAGAGTATGTAAAACAACAAGAAAGAATTAAACTGTTAGAGTACAACTATATTGATCTAGATTAGGACAAAGTTGTTCTTAAAACTCAAGTATAGTATTTAAATGAAAATTTTGACACTATCCTAGCATTATGGCTAAGTTAGGGCAACAAACGATCTCAAATATTCTCACTCGGGATGGCTAATGAAGAAGGATATTGACTCAATCTTT
The DNA here is from genome assembly GCF_907164915.1 of Impatiens glandulifera. NCBI lineage: Eukaryota > Viridiplantae > Streptophyta > Magnoliopsida > Ericales > Balsaminaceae > Impatiens > Impatiens glandulifera. Next base: position 23,434,592 of record NC_061867.1, read on the forward strand.
AATTTGGTAAATATGCTTCTTATTCGAATGTAATTCATATTCTATTATCATAATGCTATTAATGTTAGTTAAATTAATAAACATTTAAGTATGTTGAATTTTAGGTTAGTGTTTTATGAAATTTATCTAGTAAGTTTTCAAGTGATTTAGTTTTATGTTCAATATATGTTTTTTTAAATATTTTCAAGTGATTTAGTTTCATATTTAATGTTGTCTAATTAATAAGTTAGTATTTTATGAAATTTATTTAGTAAGTTTTCAAGTGATTTAGTTTCAATATATGAATTTTTTTTAATGTTATCAAGTGATTTAGTTTCATTTTAATATTGTCTAACAAATATGTTAGTGTTTTATAAAATTTATTTAGTAAGTTACAAGTAATTTAGTTTTATGTTAAATATATGAGTTCTTTTAATGTTGTCAAGTGACTTAAATTCATGTTTGTCATTTGAAGTGATTTAGTTTTATGACCAATATATAAGTTGTATAATGTTGTCAAATGCTATTGGAGAATGCACCATGATGGGTGGGATGAGTTTTGGGCTTCAAAAGCGGTAAGAAAATTAGAATTGTATATCGTTTAATATATAAAGAGTAATGATAGGGGGAGCGAAAAATTTGTAGCGAATGAGGCAGCGAAGTACGTGGAGTGCTGATTAGACTTGATGACTCGGTATTTATTTATTTTTCTTTTTTATATTCATTAATAATTTTCTCTCTCTTCTCTCTTTTAGTTACTTTTATTTTCTCTCTTTATCTTAAATATGTTGCATTTAATAAAAAAATCAATTTTTATTGTTAAAAACACTTAATAATTTATCTCTTTAATTTTTTATTATTATATATATATATATATATATATTTTTAAATTATTCTACATGTCAACTATAAACCTATAAACAGTATTTTAATTATTTCTCCCACTATAAACAGCATTTTAATTATTTTTTTCTTTCAATAATTTATTTTCTTTTATTTATTAAAGAAATAAAATTTATTTTTAATAATAAAAATGACTCAAATTAAAATAAATAATAATTAATTAGGAGAATAATAACATGGTGTGCTAGTTAAATGTTGTTGTAGTTTATTGACCTTTATATAGTTTATGTAGTTGATTGAGCTAGTTGATTGAGTTTCTAGTAAATCTTAGAAGATGGACGAAAATTAAGAGAAGGAGATTTTTAAGAAAAGAAAAGAGAGAAAAATAACAATTAAGAGTTTAAAAAAGAGAATCAATCGTTGAGTAAAACAATTAATAATTTTTTGTTTTATTATTATTAATATATATATTATTAAATTAATAGATGATAAAATTAATTAACTGAATTAAAAAATATTTTTTTTATTCTCTTATATATAAATTTTAATTAATAGAATTAATTATTATTTATTTTAATTTGAATACATTTTTATTAATAAAAAAATAAAATTTATTTTTTTTAATAAATAAAATGAAACAAATTATTTGAAAAGAAAAATAATTAAAATGTGTTTAGGGTGGCATGTACAATAATTTTAAAAAAATATATTTATAATAATAAAAATTTAATGAAATAAATTATTAAGTATTTTTTAATAATAAAAATTAAATTTTCTATTGAATGCGTCATATTTAAGAGAAAGTGAGAAAATGTAAATAATGAGAAGAGAGAGAAAATTATTAATGAATATAAAAAAGAAAAATAAATAAATACCGAGTCATCAAGTCTAATCATCACTCCACGTCGTTCGCTGCCTCATTCGCTACAACTTTTTCGCTCCCCCTATCATTACTCATATATAAACTAGATTGTAAGTCTAATTGATTATTTTGTTTAAATTATACAGGTTTAGAAAAATGGAGATGGATGGATTGAAGCTATTTAGAAATGCTATTTTGTGTAAAATTTTGCATGTTTTTGTGAATATTTTTTGTCATAATTTTGGAACGTAAGTAGTTGATAAATTTAATTGATAAATATGTTTGGTAAATTTGTAATGAATTATATTTGCTTACTAAGAATTGATACATAAATCATTTCAAATTTATTTAAATTGAATTAAGTTTTTGAAATAATCCGCTGAAGGTTGCAAAAATTATGCAAATTTAATTCAAAATTTGAAAATATATTTTATAGCATTATGCAAATCATGCATTTCAAATAATGCAAATGAAGTTGTATAAGTTATTATTAATATTAATGCAAAGTTGTGAATTGTAATTGCAAGAATAATTGCAGTATTATCAATAATATAATTTTAGTTGTGATAATGCGAAGAAAGTTGAAGATTAGTTACATAAATATAATACAAATGATAATTCTATAATATAAATTGAGTACTATAAAAAAATTTACAACTAAATAATACAAATCGAATTACCGACATATTCGTAATTCAAAAGCATCAATGAATCATTATTACTTCACAATATATAAATTCTAATACAAGAATAAATGAATAATCAAGAATAAATTTCGATTTAAATATTTCAGAAAAATAGTAATTTCATAAATACAGTTATACAATTTCAGATTCATTAAGATCAACATGCATATTATACCATTTAAGTTTAGATTCATCCTGAATCAAACTGAAACTATATTAAATAGAATACATTTCATAAATAGATTTCAAAAATGTATAAATTTAGAAAAAACATGAATTAAACTGAAACTATATCATACATATTATATAATTTCAGTTTAAAAAATACATAAAGATACATATTATTCATCAAACTACTGCATACATATGTTATAAATATATTTAAGGTTCATAAATATAGAAGGAATTAATTTAAACTATGAGATAAATAATATTCTTCAAACTATTTCTTAATAACAACAAGAATTAAAATAAATAAAAAATTCTATAAATCCTATACTAAATCTATTTGAAGAAAAAAAACATATTTAAGTTAGAATCACAGAAAAAGACAGGTTATGATATCGGCCTAAGGACGTAAGTCGAGGTCTCAGTAGGTAATAGAATAAATATTACTCTAAAATAACTCTAAACAAAAATCTAAACTAAAAAGAACAATAAACAAAAATATACCCTAAACGTGTAAAAATAAAATGAATTGAACCTGGGCTTTTCTATTTATCTAAAAACTGATTCCGAATTTAAAAATATATATAAGTTAAATTTTTATTCTATAATATAATATAATTTTTAATTAATTTATTTTTTATTTATATTATTTTTTATTTTCAATTTAATTAAATTTAAATAATTATGAATTAAATGACATATATATATATATATAAATATATTAATAAAACAATTAATAATACTATAACAAATTTAAAATTATGTTATGAATTTTAATGTTAATATAATTATAAGTCAAAATTAATTTAAAAAAATATAGTGCAATAAAATATTTATAAAGTTTAAAAATAAAACATAAAAATATTAAAATTTAAGATAATTAAATTATCAGGTTCTTAACAAATTTTGTATATAAAAAAATAAAGGTGGTTGTATATATATAAAGGTTGAAAAAGGTTTTTTCTTTTAATGTTTACCGACACTTAATATGCGTTGGCATATAAGAGTTGTTGAAAATATGTTTTTTTGTTTAGTAATTAGAAATAAAAATCTATATATATATATATATATATATATATATATATATATATATATAATTAAACATATAAATAATTAATTATTTTTTTCACCTTCTATTAATTATTTTTTTATTTTTTAAACAATCCATTAGAGATGGAGGACAAGACCTCTCGAAAAAAAAATAATAATTTACTATTGAACAAATTTATAAAATGAGTTGTACTGGCTTGGAAAATATCTGATTTATTTTATATTAAGAGATTATTATTTGTACTAAATTATATTACTTTTAATCTAAATGATATTTTATACCTAATCTAACTTGCAACTGTGAAGTTTGGGTTATCAATGTAATAACTATAAAAAATACATAAAAATACTATAGTTGTTTGAATATTTTTGAAAAGAATATTTAAATTATTATAAATTTGTAAAATTTTGACCAAGAATATCATGTTTCATTCGTATTGAAAATACAATTTTATTTTTTTAATTATATGTTACAATCTATAAACCTAGCATACTAGTCATTCTTGCAAGATCGAGACCAGTCAAAAACGTGGAACGCTCATCCTAGAACACAAGCTCGTGCGCGCCATAGCCTGCCTACGACCAAGAGATCAAGCAAGCGTCAAAAAGCGTCGTTTCACCTTGAACTTCATCTCGTTCCACACAATGTCGAAACAACACAATTACTTCATTTGAATACATTAAAAAAATACTATTCTTGAATAATCCACAAAATGACGTGATTCTCGGCCATTTGAAAAATAAATTTATCATTGACTCTGACCAAAGATCATTTTCCCCATATCTCGAAGAGATCATGGTTCCCATGGAGGGAGAAAGCACGTCATTAAATTTTTTTTTCTTCCGAAATTGCATGTGTGGGATTGACATGCTAAGGCAGTGACTATTATGAGAGAATCCCTTCATCATTTTAAATAGGTTATAGAATATTGTAGACTGTTCCAAGAGCTTCACTAAGTTTATAAGAATATCTATAAATGGTATACTATCATTTTATCTATAACATAAGTTACAAACCAAATTTGAATTTTAAATATTTGAGTTTTTGTGTTATTATATATTGTGCTTTCATTTGTTGATTGCAAATAAATATTGCATGATTTAGAAACTTTATGTTGAATTGATTCCATTCATTCACTTTAAAAAAAATGTCTAATATTTTAAATTTCAAAAATATCGGTTTGTTATTCTAGTGCTCTATATAAAAATTGCATCTCGAGAACGATCCAAGTAGTTTTTAAATGTAACTGGAGTATTTTTAAACCATTTTTAAACGATTTTGTGAATTTTCGCTCGATTTCACAATTTTGAATAAAAAACTCGGTTTTTATTTTTTTTACATATTTTAGAACTAGCATAGGATAAATTTTTTTTTGCATATTAATTGTTACTGGATAAGAGAAGTTTTCTATAAAACTTAGATTTTGATTTTGGATCGAAATCACAAAATCCAATTTTTTGGGGATGGCTCAATTTTTGGTGGAATCTTTCATGACAACCTTATATGTTAAATTAGGACCTCTAGAATGTCTAAAAACTTTGAGTATATTGAGGAGGATCTTTCAACATATTGAGGAGGAGCTTTCTATATGTTGAGAAGGTAAAAAAATCATGTTTTGCATGTTTTAACGTCTAGTTGAGGTTGAAGTTTACCGAGGTCGCCTCCCTCCCTATCAAGATGATCAAGATCAAAGTCCCTTTAGCTCGGCGAATGAGAAACCTACATTTCGACCGAAGGCTCTCTCTCATTGGCCAACCGATACCCTTTTGTGGGTTGACTTGTTCTATGTGCCGTTGACTGTAGATCACCCCAATTGTCTTAGGGTCTATTTACTACTAACTTTTTACATTTCAATGTCTTTATCATTTTTAAGGCTGTCTTTGTTATTTTTTACATCTAAAAATATATAAAAATACTTTAAAATTATTTTTACAACAAAAACATTAAAAATATTCTACTTGGGCGAATTTGGTTTCCTTTTTCTATTTTATTATTATATTTGTATATAGTATATACAAATTACACTCCAAAAAAATCAAAATTGGTTTTTAATGTTTATTAAGCAAAATATGTATTATTTAAAAATTTACTTTATTGTTCATAGTTTTCAGGTTCAAACTCGATCCATTATAAAATTAATTCGTGTGTTTAAATTCATTCGAATTTTAATACCTTAGATATCAATAGGAATGGATAATTCTAAATAAAATAAATATAAAATTAATAATTTCAAATATTGCTTAAACATTTAAAGTAGAGACCATCACTTATATGGATATGGAAAACAAAATGCTAATACTTTATCCCGAGTTTAACCAAATTGAAAACAATGAAACAAAATCTTTATAATGCATTTGAATAAGTAAAATATTTTTTTCCTAATTTTTTTTAAAGAAAAAAATTAGGACTACTCTTTTGTAAACCAAAGCTAGCCAATAATTTTAACCAAATTATAATTATTTAAAAAAAACGTTTGAATAGAAGAAGCAAACATGGTTTTCCTTAGGGTAATGTCAACTAGTCAAATTTTATAAAAAAAAATTAAAATAAACAACATATTTTTAGCTTTTATTTTTAATATATTATTACTTTAAGTTTAAAAAATAAGTAATTATAAATATACGTTATTAAATAAACTTAAATTAAAAAGTGTATAATAAATGAAATTAAGTGATTTTTATTTTATAGACAACCACACGAGTATTTCAATAATTTCATTATATATTAATAGATCTAATACACAAATTACAAATATCGCACGTTCAATGTTGAATGGACTCTCACATTATGTAATCAAACATAGAGCATACCACAATATCAACGCCAAATTTTGAGATCGCGGGATCTACTCTAGAAAATCAACCTACAAAATTCTTGTATAAGTACTTGTCAAATATATCAATAAATATTAAAACTAACATTTAGTAAATTTATGTAACCATGAAGCAAAATATTTTTACTATCACTACAATATTTCCCAAGTCAATCCTAACATAAATATGATTTTAAAAATCATGATTGTTAACATAGCTATTGGAATTGGATGACCCTTGACATATCTTCTCTATAATGAATGATCGATAAAATATTAATAATTATAAGGTCTCTATCACTTTCCATTTGTGACAATATATTTATCAATTCAATAAATACAATTTTGGAAAGTTTTCTTACACTAAATACATAACATAACAAAATAAATGACAACATACGACAAAAGAGTGAAAATTAATTGGAATACAAAATTAAAATTGAAATCATAACAATTAAATGTTTTAGAGAGGTGTACCTCATTTCATTTATTCACTAAATCGCGCAAAATACAACTTAGTGAAAACAAAAAGGAGGGAACAAACAGATAAAAAAGAAGTTGTCCCAATAGAAATACTAATTTCATGGAATCCCTCTTGTTCCTGTTTAAGCATCCTTGTTTCAAGGGGTTACCGACTGCTCCATTGATAAGAACATCCTTCCGAAGATGTGATTCTAGATTATGAATTTGCGCCCGTCTTTGTAAAGAATCTTCGTTCCATCTTTGATTCCTTGGAGAATCGTCTTTATCTATCCACTCAAGTATGTGCTTTGGTTAATTTTGATTCATCAAGGGTCCAGTCCCAAAGCTTCTGTCAAGTGGGCATGCCCCGCCCGAAAGTAGGGGTGGTAGATTGTATTTGATCAGAAGGAAATTAATCTAAAAAATACATAAGATCGACTAGACTCAAGAAATCACACGAATTAGATAGAAAATATCTACTACTAGCATAAGTAATTTCCTCTCTCATAATCAGTACTTCCACATTTGAGGCATCCTAAAAAACAACCAACAAAATAAAGAGATTTTGAGAAATATTAAATTGAATTATACACGTTTCCAAAAATAGAAGTGAGTGAACCCCATTAAATGTTTTCCTTAGTAAATCATTGACACTTCAGATTTATAAATAAAGAATAACAAACCGATATTTTTGAAATTTAGTAATTTGTGCATGAGCACTATTAATATATTTCAAGTAAATGAACATTAAAGAGAATACTTATGGTTATGATTCTACAAACTATTGAATATAACTTTAATTTTTATAAAATAAAAAATAATTTGCACAATATTATTTTTAATTTATTAAATCTCAACAAGTTTTTAACCATATTTTAACAAAACTTTAATAAAAAATTATATAAATTTGTCATATATATTTATAATTCAACATTAGTGAGTGTAATTATTTTATATATATTGTAGCTTTCCTCTACTCTCTTTATTTCCTCTATTTCAATATTAATAAAAAATTATATGAATTTATCATATTATTAACTCCTATAAGAATTTTTCATATACTTAACTTCTTAATTTTTATTTTGATAAACAAAATGATATTAGTTTTAAGTTTAATATAATTTAACTATATAAGAGAATTATAATAAATATATTTGAAGTCAAATAACCTTTTTTAAATAATTAAAAAAATAATTCTGTAATCTATACGACATCTCCATAATTTAATTTGATCAAAAATAAGAAACAAATTTGTGTAATCTCTATGAGATCTCCATAATTTAATTTGATCATAACAATAATTTAATGAAGAAAACAAATTATTTGTGTAATCTAAATGAGATCTCCATAATTTAATTTGATCATATCCTCAACTTAAATAAGTGGATAGACAATAATTTTACATATTCTAACTTCCATAATTCATATTTCTTCACTAATGAGTGCGTTTAGAGAGAAAGGAGGAGGGAACACTTTAGAGTCATATAACAAAAATATGTGGTGATTTTTCTTAGAAAAATCTAAGAACATATTTATATGCAATATGATGGTTTTCCTTCCCAATATACAAATGAGCCTAATTTGGTCCAACTTTGGGTGCATGAGCCTTTTAAACCCAACCTTTGTATGCAAGTTGTCAATCAAAGGTTGGGCCGAGATATTCTATATTCCTAGAGTTGGGTCGGATTAGGCTCACATGTATATTGATGAGCAAACCTTAATATTGCATATAAATATGTGTTTAGTATAAGCATAAAATCTCCCAAATATTTGATTATATGCAACTAAAGTACTCGCAAGCTATCACTATTGTGCTAGATTATTAATGTTTGTGACTTGAGTTTTCACATAGATGTGTTAGATTTATCATGTTTTTAAATTCCGATCTAAGACGTGACATGTTAAAAAGTTGTTAGGATACATCTTCACTTCATAACAATCTAACAAAATTTAAAGTGCATATTCTAGACTAATTCAAAAAAATATAAGATATAACATAATGTGTATACATTTTATTAAAGTTTAAGTGATCAATTATTAAAGATTAAAGTTTAATAATTTTTAATTTGTTAAATTAGTTACAAATATATAAAATTTATATTTTATATTCTAAATATTTTCTTTAAATTAGATTTATATTGGACGTATTAAATATTCTTGTGTTAAAATAGATTTTTAAACACAAACATGATCCCTAAGATGCTAAGCTCACTCTTGTCTCACGAGTCAATTTTGCGAAAATAGATTATGATTTATGCTATAATATATACCCTTATATATTTATGTACCTTTCAATTATAAAATAACATGTACAACACTCATAGTTTGAATAAGGCTTTTAATATTAAATTACAGGAAATCTGTGACTAAAAATTAGTGAAAACCATTTTTTGTGTTAATAATTTATAGTTCATTTCGAATGGCTCCACAAAGGTCAAACAAAGAGATTTGCTTATTCATCCTTAAAAAATATATTATTTTCATTTTTGCTTATATTTATAATTGAAATGTAATATTTCTCTAGAAAGAAGACATATTGGTTTTTATTAAATTTAACTTATACTTTTAAGTATCTATCAATTGTCTCTTGATTGTACTCCAATTTGCAATTATGGACATCAATCGTACTAAAAACTAAAAAAAAATCTTTCCATAGTTATTAATAATTTGAAGAAAATCAATAATATGACAAATTTTACAACAATAAGACATTTAAAATATCATTATGTAATATTATTAAATTATGTTGATTTATATGAGTTTTGATTGGGCCTAAGTTCACGGTGTATTAAAATAAAATCCTAATTGTTAGATATTAAGCTCATTAGACCTAGTTAGACCTAGTTATGTGATCTAAAATATATGGCATTTGTTAGAGTTTTATTAACACATATAATAATTCTCATTATTCATCTCTAAATTGTAATCTCATATTTTAATCAAGATATTTATCCCATTTATGTGACCTATAACTGATCAAGATTTGAGCTCTACTGAAGCAACAAGATTTATGGGAATCGTTGAAGTTATAGTAGCATAAATAATTGAGATAACCATTTTGGAGGAGAATGCACATTCATTATAATATTGTAACAATTTATCTAAGCACATCCTGACATGAACAATATGCATATACTTAGACTTCATTTTGAATAATGTAACTACCAATGAGAACCATAAATAGTAACAAAAGAATACTCTAATGTAAACACTTCTAAATAGAATGTTCATAACAAAATACAACATAAATTATTTGGAATATAATTAATGAAACTTTAATTGAAACACAAAAGAACTCATTTTCAAATAAATGGATCATACTCAATTATAGAGACTATTTTATTGTATTTTTTACATACACAGACCATTATCATTGCATTACTTCAATCAATTAAGGTAAAATAAAAATATATAATCAAAAATATTAATTTTGAAAGAATTAATCATATTAATTACTTACCAATTAATGTTTTAATAGATTCATTATTAATTTCTCCTGAAATCAAATAGAATATGTATAATATAGTTCATACCAGGCCAACCAAAAAAAACATTTGAGCTATTTTGTTTGAGTTATAAATTGACAAAATTAATTTACCATACAAAAGTTTAATAAAAAAATGAATTACTTATCAATAAATAAAAAGAAATCTATTCTTTATGATTAGACGAGGATAGTTCTTCACATTCCATGCCTACACCATTATGGTTTGAAAAATATACAATATATAGTGCGTAGTTTATTACTTGTTTTTTCTTAAGTAGATAAGATTTATACATCAACTTCATAAATTGAAACTTTATCGGCTAGTTTAGTTGAATGGATTATTATATATATATTAATAATACATGACCAAATTTGATATAAATACATTCGTTGATGATGAAATAACTCTTGAGAGAGATTGATTTGATAATGTCAATTAGTCGCATGCTCAAATAATGATAGTAATATTTATGTAAAAATAAATAAATGACCTACATAAACAATCATTCAATGTTTATAAGTTTAGTTCAACATAGTTAGATATTTTTCAATTAATTCAGTATTGTCACATATTTTATTTGGACATACATTAGTTATATATTATAGTATCTCCTCCATTATTCAATTGTCGTGAACAGATCATGACGAGTTATTCAAAAACTAGCTCGGTGTGGTGATATGATGACCTATGCAATTCGAGTCGTAGATGATGTTCCATCCACATTTTTAGATGTCATTCAAAGTACTGAAAATATAAAATGGAAAGGTGCAATCTCTTCAGAAAAATGGGAAGGTTCAATCCACCTTTGTTGTAAATTGATCTTTATTAAGAAATAAAAGATTTTTCTAAAAATAATTGATGTTCACTACAAGGCAAGATTTGTAGCTAAAGACTATGCTCAGAAGGAAAGAGTTGATTATAATGAGGTATTTTCACTTTTTGTTAAACACTCGTTCATTAGAATTTCATTGTCTTTGGCGGCGTAGATGAATTTGAATCTAACTCAACTAGATGTAAAATCGCATTCCTACACGGTCATTTGAATGAGGAAATCTACATGTCTCAACCAGATGGATTAAAAGTTGCTAATAAAGAAATTTGGGTTTTACAGTTGAACAAATTAGTGTACGAGTTGAAAAAATATCCTAAAAAATGGTATAAGTGACTTGAAATGCTTATGATGGACCATAAGAATAAAAAGAAACAAATTCAATTATTGTGTGTATTTGCATAAACTACAAGATGAGTCTTATCTATCTACTATTGTTTTAATTCTTATGATATACTGTTAGTATTAAAAACCAATATAAAATTGACAAATTGAAAGCTCAATTGAGTATAAAATTCGAGATAAAAGAAATGAGAAAATTAAAATTTAAAAATTGTTTAGATTTGATAAATATCTTGAGCGTTTGAGTCGGTGCAGAAGAGCACCAATTGGAAGAACTTAAGAACTATTTTTTAATGATGAAGATTTGTATTTAATATTGGTCCAATATGGAGATTGGTTTTATTTGCACTATTAGAATCCCACATCGAATGATGATGGGAGTAGGGGATGTTTCGAGTGTGACATATTTCAAAACTCTCATTCTTTTGATTTGATGCACCCAATATTTGTATCTTTTTTTCTTTATTATAAATTACTTAATTAAACTTATAACAAATTACTAATCAAATTTATTAAACTAAAAAAATATAAATATGTGGTCAATATTAATCTCTTTAAAAATTATTGATATTTACTCATTTTATATATGGTATATAACAAAATTTTAAGAAATGTTATTAACCATATTTATGTGGTCAATATTAACCGCCATGTGATGAAGATTTTTCAGGAAAAGAATCTAATCAAACTCTTTCCCCATGAATAGACAGACCATTCTTGGAAAAGGATGAGAATGCTTGGTGCGACTAACATTAAGCATAGGGCCACACCACTAATAGTTGAAGTGCCCTCAAGCACCTGTTCTAGGATTTGATCGATCAAAATATGATCCCCAAGCCGAAAATAGTAAAGAATCCACTACCAAATACCGATGTAAATATGTTTACCATTGATGAAGTATTCCTAGACTCCAATGTGTTATAGACCTAATCCATAACACAAAACCAGAGATCAACATGATCAATCCCTGTTCCAAAGAGAAGTCCAAAGCCCACTATAGAGAGACCTCTAAATGGTGGAAGGCAAAAATGACTGCACACATCTACGCCCTGATAGACATTGCAACAATATGTGGTGGAATAGATTTTCAACATAGTTTCATAAAAATCACACTGGCCAACGTGCCATCTACTTCCCAACTTATTGTAGGAATCAGGGGAGAGAATGAGCCTAGAGATCTTAACCTAGGATACAACCTTTTAAGTTAAATGAAAAAGACAAATGTCAACATTTCTATTTGGGAATTCTTGATGTACTCTATTGAGCACACGAAAGATGTCGTCAACGAGTTAAGCGAGGCCAACTTCCTTCCCAACACCACCCATGAGGAACTAGTAAGGATCATATTCACTAGATCATAACACAACATGATCGGCTTTAAAGACAAGGATCTTTCATCAACCGTATCAAACAATGATAAAGTACTCTACATTAATGTGCAAATAGAGGGAAAGATTGTTCTAAAGGTCTTAATAGACAACGGATCTGCTCTAAATATATATCCTTGGAAGTCTCTTAAGAGTATTGGAGTATCCCAAGACAAGATCATACCACTTGACCTGTGTGTCAAAGGTTTTGACAACTCTCGCCTTGAGATAATGGGTTCCATCAAGTGCACAGTTCGAGTGGCCAACATCCCTTCCACGTTGACTTTTGTGTCATCAAGAAGACCATGACTTCATGAAGCCAAGGATTTAGCCTCTATCTTACACCAAAAGCTCATGTTTATAGACAACGACCAAGTTTTCATAGTCAACGACACAATTGACGCTGCAACAGCCATTGGTTCTACCCACATTGATACTTTCAAATGGGATATTTCTCTAGTATGGGTTAGGCCCAAACGCCAAAAACATGACGTCATTCCCACAACCATGTTGTAACATGGATCACCACGGTCTAGGATACAACCCTACAAGATTCAAAGAAATCTTTAAGGAAAGGATATCCAAGCGACACATAGTAGGTGTACAACCCTAAATGGACAGTTCATTTACGAGGGATAAAGAACCCTATACTCTGACTTCTACCGAACCCTTAACATTTAGATTTACCAAGACGTTTTCCAGGTTTCGAAATCTTTTTATATTGTCCTCATAATCCTAACCCTTCTTTTAGTGTGATTAGGAAAAGAATAGACTATTGGCGTGATTCCCTCGAAAACTTGGCTCGGATTCCCAAGACAGTTTATGCAACTCAAGAATCTAGCTCTCTCGGTTCTCAAGAAACCAACTCCCTTTCATCCATTGATACTGTGATCGATGAAAGTAGATATCTTTCTCCTCTCAAGTGTATAAAGATGTTAAATATTGTACATTGTAAGAAACCTAATAATAATAATATTGTTTAATCATCTTCTCTTATATATAATAAATCCCTCGATGTAACAAAAGAAGTAGACTTCGAATTTATGAGTAAAAATGATTTTTCCTTTTACTCTAATTTAAATTTTGAAACCAAACACTTCTTTCAAATTAAGGATGAGATTGTTTCCGCTGTAGAAAAGACAATTGAAATCAATTTAAACACGGCCAACGATCCTTAGATCATATTGATTGGACAAAGTTTGAACACTTTAGAACTTTTGGAAATTGTTGAGCTACTGAAGGACGACAAGGGCGTCTTCTTCTATTCATATAAGGAAATGTCAGACATTAATCCAAAGATAACACGACAATATATTCATCTATATCCTGACGCTAAGCCAGTTTGTCAAAGCTCAGATAGATGAAAGAGGAATTTGTGAATAAAATATGAGATTATTTTCGAAAGCAACTTGATGATGGATTTATCAACGTAGTATAATATTCTATCTATATAGCTAATGTAGTCCATATCCTGAAAAAAGACGGAAAACTACGCATGTGTGTAGATTATCGTGATCTAAACAAGGTCTGCTCTAATGATCACTTCCCACTATCACATATCGATATACTGGTCGACCATACTATTAGTCATGAACTTCTATTATACATAGATGGATTTTCAAGATACAACCAGATCCTGATGGCCCCACAAAACAAGGAATACACCACGTTTATAAAAGAAATTGTAACCTTCATTTATAGTGTCATGCCTTTCGGTCTTAAGAATGCGGGAGCCACCTATCAAAGGGAAACCACCATGATCCTTCATGACATGATACACAAGAATGTGGAAATATATGTTAACGACTTAATTGTTAAATTGAAGAATCGAGAAGGACATGTCTTAAACCTTAAGAAATTTTGGTAATGAATAAGGAAATATCATCTACGACTCTACCCGAAGAAATGCACCTTCAGAGTCATAACTGGTAAAATGCTAGGCATCTTAATCACATAGAGGGGCATCGAAGCCGATCCCTCTAAAATAGAAGCAATCACGACTATGTTGGTCCTTCAAATGAAAGAGATGTATGTGGAATTTTAGTTAAAATCCAATACATTAGTCGATTCATCAGTAAACTTATTATGACATAAGATCCACTATTTAAGATACTGAAAAAATATCAAAATTTTTTATAAGATGAAGACTGTCAACAAGCATTTGACAAGATCAATAATTATTTAAAATCCCCTCACATACTCATGTTGCCTAGAGTCGGCATTCATCTCATCATATATCTTACTATAATAGACATAGTCATGGGAAGTCTTTTGGCTCAAGAAAACGAGAACAAACTCAAAACGAATATGTATTACATCTGTAAGAGGATAAGTGGGTGTGAACTTAATTACACGCCAGTTGAGAAAATATGTTATGCCTTGGCATGGATCACCAAAAGGTTGAGACACTACTTTCATGCCCACCCCATCAAGTTGGTATCAAGACTAGACCCGGTCCATTTCTTATTCCAACGAACTCTTCTTTCACCAAGGCTATCCAAATGGATGATGATCTTATACGAATACGATATAACATACACAATACAAAAATATTTTAAAGGAAGCATTGTTGCGGACATTGTTATTGACCAATCCAATATTGTTAAGTTAGATGACGAACTCGAATTCCTCGACGAGGGAATTCTGAGTATAATATTAGTCACATGGAAATTAATGTTTGGCGGAGCTTCTGGTAGTTGACTCGAAAAGGACGTTTAACCCAATATCCATAAAACTCGAATATCCCATCACCAATAATGAGGCTGGATACGAGGCATGCCTATGGGGTCTCAAGATGATATATGAAAAAGGGAAACAAAGCTAAAAGTCGTTGGTGACTCTAACTTGATTATATCCCAAACTAATGGTACTTGGAAAGTGAAAGGGGAAAATATGAAACCCTACCACTCCCACTTAACCAAACTCATGAATAAATTTGATAAATATCATTTGTTCACGCTCTAAGAAGTAAAAATCGCTTTCTGAACACCCTGGCTTCTTTGGTAGCCATAATTGAAATTCCTGATGGAATTAAAGTCAAACCTCTAAAAATCCGACAAAAATAACGACCTTCTTTTGAATTAGGAGCACTCATTTTCTATGAGAATTATATTAAACCATGACACAATACTTTTCAGAAGTACACTGAGTATGGAGAATATCCTCCCAATTTCTGAGAAAAGAAACGATGGGCATTGCGCTAGTATTCCACCAACTACACTTGTATTTCCAACATATTATATTGTTCATCGTTCGATGGTCAAAACTTTCTCTATAAAGACAATCCTGAATCCAAGAGGATTATGGAAAAATGACATACAAGAACATATGGCGCACACATGAATGGAATAACTCTAGCCAAGTAAATACTCTATCTAGGATATTATTGACAAAACCTCGAACAAGAATGTGTGAGTTATGTAAGGAGCTGTCATATGTGCCAAATCAATGCTAACCTAAAGCATACACTAACCTCACTCATTTACAGCATGACATCCCTTTGGCCGTTTTCTTCACGGGGCATCAATATAATCGGAAAAATCTATCCTTACACATCAAATAGACACGAGTTCATACTCGTCACCATAGACTACTTCACCAAATGGGTTGAAGCAACCTCGTACAAGGTTTTGAAATCATATCAAGTGGCAAAGTACATCCAAACTAGCATCATCACAAGATATGGAGTTCCTCACGCCCTGATTTCAAACAAAGATCGATAGTTTCAAATAAAATTGCTCAACGAGTTCAAGATCGAGCATCAAACATCATCGCCCTGTAAATCCCAAACTAATTGTGCGGTCAAATGGTAAACAAAAACATGATTACGATCATTAAGAAGATAACTAGCACGTATAAGGACTAGAACGAGAAACTTTCATACGCCTTATGGGGACATTGTATGATCGTTCGAACATCGATGGCCGAAACTCCCTACTATTTGGTTTACGACATGGATGATGTACAACCCATCAAAATAGAGATTCCAACACTAAAATACTCTTTGAGAGCCATGTCATGGAAAAAGACTAACTTAATGTAAAACCCAAGCCTACCAAAAATGTAAGTCATACACCTTCAATATGAAGGTAAAACTTAGAAACCTCAATGAAGGTGATATAGTTCTCAAACAAACCCGGGAACTCCTAAACCCTAAGGACAAGTTTCGACCCCAATTGGAAGGACCCTTCCAACTTATGAAAAGCCTCACAATAGGAGTTGTCCGCCTATCTAACTTATAATAAGAAGAAGAGTTTATTGCACCAAACAATCTCGATGCGCTTAAAAGATATTTTGTATAATATCAAGTTACACGCAAAACGGTTTAAAGCTCGACCTTGAAAGGAGCTTATCACAACATAATGCAATCATATGTTTGGTATAACTTGCAACATGGACAAGGGACTCATGTCCGAACTATAGAGACCTGATTCTTCTCAGTGCAAAATAATAAAGAAGAGAAGATACATAGGTAACCTACAAGTATTGCGGGCCCGGTCTCATTTACATAAATAAAACCCCTAATCCCTTCATAAAAAGAAAATTAAAATCTTTTAAGAAAGGAATTAAACATTGATCTTATCCTTGAGCTAAGTAAGGTAAAGCCAAAAACATCGCTTCCTTTCATGTGATATTCTAATAAACAAAACTGAGGATTTCACAATAACTCTGAATCAAGAGATATCAATCATAAGCTCTTTTTCATTTGTAAGAGATTATCCTGAGAGCAACCCTCAATCGAAGGTTTTTGAAGATAAAAAACTGAATAAACCCTATTAAAGCGAGTGCCAAAGACCCAAATTGAGAAAGAAAATTCATCGTTAATTTTGTTAAAGAATGAGAGGATTGAAAATAATCTTTGGGAAGAAAAAAAACAAAAATTAAAATGCCAAAAGGATCGGAATAAACTCCGAAAATCTCAAAAAAAATTAAAAATGTTTCTATGTTGTTTGAGGAATTGAAATCACCATTCGTGCTTAGTCAAACTATATTCATGATTGCTACGACAATAGTAGAATGTACCAATTCTACCAGATTTACCCTGGAACGAAAAAATAAAATAGTTCAAGTGTTTGAGGTATTGAAATCACCATACGTTACATACTCAGACTCTAGTCTTCATTGTTACGGAAATGAGTCAACAAAAGAAAAAAAACAGATAAAACAAAAAACCAAAAGATGAAAGTTGATAAAACCTCTCCCAAATGTTTTTGCGGTAAGTTGGAGTTTAAAGAAATATGGTTCAGGGTCATGCAACCAAAAATAAGTTGCACTCTTTTATCAAATTGTGAAGGTGTTGACCACCTTCCTCGAAGGTTATGATTATGAAAAATCATTTCGACACGAGATCAAATTTTTAAATGTGATAGGATCGATACTAACAATAGAGACTAGTGTCTGACTATTGTGAACATCTTTTGATAAACGATTCGATAGTAATCCTGTGAGGGATTAGTATCTATTTCTATTCTTCATAAATCCTTCGAACTCTTACACCCAAATACTCGAAAGTACGAAACTGTAGGAATTCTTCCATAGAACAGTTCATAAGGTGTTTTGTCAAAGCGTTTATTAATTATTGATCGATTTTGTGTATAGTATGATGTGTATATGGCTTCTACCCAGAACTTCTGAGGCATACCTAAGTTAGCAAGCATAGATCTCGCTGCTTCCTTTAGTGTCCCGACTCTTCTCTCAACAATACCATTTTCCTGTGTAGTTCTTGCACTATATAACTTGTGTCTAATAGCAGACTCCTCGCGGTATGTAGTTAGACGTCTGTTAGTGAACTCGGTTCCCCGATCACTTCTAATTTTAGTAACGCTTAAAGATTTTTGGTTTTAAAGTCTTCTAAGGATCTTAATCAAATTCTCAGCGGTCTGATCCTCACATTGCAAAAACATAACTCATGTGAATCGTGAAAAATCATCAATAATGACTAAGGTGAATATCATTCCTCCCAAGCTCTTTACAGGAATTGGACCGAAAAGATCCATATGTAAAAGTTCCAAGCACCCGTTGGACTGGGATGTCCCTTTATTTTTGAACGAAGATTTGCTCTACTTACCTAACTGGCAAGAAGGACAAACCTTGTCATTTAAAAACTTCAAATTAGGTAAGCTAAATACCAAATTATGAGAACAAATGTTTTTAATGGTTTTAAAATTAAGATGATTTAATCTATTATGCCATAGCCAATTCTAATCATTTTGGCAATCATGCATATGGGATTAAATGCCAAAAGTGAAGGTAGATGTTGGTCGATAATGAGATTTAGTAAAATGTTAGTATTTGGTGTTCAAATTTTTTATTATTTTCTCATTTTCATATATGTTTTTTTGGTTGTAATTACAACATATTTCAATGTCTATTTATTAGTTTCTCTTACTTTATAATGGTGACTTTATTTGAAAATAATCACACTTTGATTAACAATTTTTTTTTGTTAAAATATTATATTTTAATTAAATTGAAATTATGGTCTAGAATATATTTTAATTATATATATTAACAAATTTAATAACATTTTATAGTTTAAACCTAATTTCAATTCTATATATTTTTAAATATATTCATATGAAATTAATCAATTTAATTAAAAATTTGTGAATACATTTAATTTGAATTTGTTTAAAATTTATAAATTAATTTTTAAAAACATATGATGTTAATTATTAATTTTAAAATGTTAATATTTAATATAAATGATTGGTTGTTAGGAAATGAGTCAACAATAATAGGGTGTTGACCAAGTATTGTTAACTGCGAAACCTTCGTTTGATATTAACTCTGTTAGAAGTTAATATCTGTTTTTATTCTTCACAAGTCTTCACAAACTCTTGAACGAAGTCAAGTGCGGAATTGTTTGTTTAGACTTGAAACGAAAGAGAAAGAGTTAGAAGATTAGGAAAGTAAATAGCACAAGACACAAAGATTGTTTATGGATGTTCGAAGAAAACTCTCATACGTCACCCTTATTCTCAATATTGAGAACTATATTCACTAGAAGATTTATTTTGAATACAATGCTTGCACAAACCCAATCGGACAACTAGGTCTTAGACAATGCATGTTTCCGATTCCTAGTACAACACACTATGTTAAACAGAAAAACCTATATTTAACTTACAATACTAAAATCTCACACAAAAAGAACAGTATGTATTATAACGAAATGATCTAGCAAACTTGTAGACCTTTAGAACTTAAAAGATTGAGCACTTGAAAGAGAGTGCACGCAAAATTGCAAAGCAATAGTGAAACAGTGTAAAAAACACCAGAAAGAACAATTGTGCAAATTTGTTTTCCAAATTCTTTTTAAATAGATAATTCTTAAACGGACAAATTTGCTTCAGATGACATCTGTCCTATTTTGGTTGGATGAGTGTCAGGGTAGTACATTTGAGGATATGTACTAGATGAATATAGTGCGCCGAATATTCTTTAGAAGATCGTGGTGTACTGGGAACGTACATCACATGAAATCTGAATTAATTTGGTATGTGGCAGTCTTTTATAGGTTTAGCTCAGCTGCTATGTCAGACTGCCTATAACAGATGCTTGATCAAATGCCGAATTTGATCAAGAACTGGAAACGCTTCATAAAGCCGAATTTAATCAAATACCAAATTTGATTAAATACCGGAAGCACCTTGTATAAAACCGAACTAGTTTAATGCCAGAAGCGCCTTGTATAAAACCAAATTTGTTTAATACCGAAAGCGCCTAGTAGAAGTCGAGTTGATCAAAATACCGGAAGCACTTCTCTTGAAATACCAAAGAAAACATAGAACAAGATGCTTTTCTCAAAAATCTAATTTGGATAAAAATACCAGACGCGCTTCTTCAAAATACCGAAGTGAAAATGGACAATCCAACTCAAAACATTATTTAGAGTTAAATACACTTAAATAAACCGTTAATACTTTATAAATTCTAAATTCTGAGAAAGATAAAGAGAATACACTACAAAAAGAAGAAGTTGAGAGATATAAAGTAGAGTAGGTAGAACAACAAAAGAGAATTAAACTATTAGAGTACAACTATATTTATCTAGTTCAAGACAAAGTTGTTCTTCAAACTCAAGTTTAGTCTTTAAATGAAAATTTTGATACTAACCTAGCATTATGGATCAAGTTAGGGCAACAAACAATCCCAAAACATTCTCACTCGGGATGGCCGATGAAGAAGCATATTGATTCAATCTTTAATTTGGTGCCAAATTATTCAAACGCAATTCATACTCTATTATCATAATGCTATTAATGTTAGTTATAATAATAAAGATTTAAGTAGGTTTAATTATAGGTTAGTGTTTTATGAAATTTATTTAGTAAGTTTTTAAGTGATTTAGTTTTATGTTCAATATATGATTTTTTTAATATTGTCAAGTGATTTAGTTTCATATTTAATGTTGTGTAATTAATAGATTAGTGTTTTATGAAATTTATTTAGTAAGTTTTCAAGTGATTTAGTTTTATGTTCAATATATGAGTTTTTTAATGTTATTAAGTGATTTAGTTTCATTTTAATATTGTCTAATAAATAGGTTAGTATTTTATGAAATTTATTTAGTAAGTTACAAGTAATTTAGTTTTATGTTAAATATATGAGTTCTTTTAATGTTGTCAAGTGATTTAAATTCATGTTTGTCTTTTCAAGTGATTTAGTTTTATGACTAATATATAACTTGTATATTGTTGTCAAATGCTATTGGAAAATACACCATCATGTGTGGGATGGGTCTTGGCTTCAAAATCGATAAGAAAATTAGAATTGTATATTGTTCAATATATAAACTAGATTGTAAATCTAATTGTTTATTTTGTTTAAATTATACAGGTTTGCAAAAATAGAGATGGATGGATTGAAGCTATTTGGAAATGTCGTATTGTGTAAAATTTGGCATGTTTTTGTGAATATTTTGGTCATAATTTTGGAACATAAGTAGTTGGCGAATTTAATTTGCAAATGTGTTTTGTAAATTTGTAATGAACTATATTGGTTTACTAAGAATTGATACACGAATCATTTCAAATTTATTTAAATTGAATTACAATATTAGTTTTTGATATAATGCGCTGAAGGTTGCAAAAATTATGCAAATTTAATTTAAAATTTGAAAATATATTTTATAGCATTATGCAAATCATGCATTTCAAATAATGAAAATGAAGTTGTATAAGTTATTATTAATAGTAATGCAAAATTGTGAATAATGTAATTGCAAGAATAATTGCAATATTATCAATAATATAATTTTGGTTGTGATAATGCGAAAAAAGTTAAACATCAGTTACATAAATATAATACAAATGATAATGCTATAATATAAATTGGTTAATATAAAAAAATTACAACTAAATAATGCAAATTGTTTTACAGACATATTTGTAATTCAAAAGCATCGATAAATAATTATTTATTCATAATATATAAATTCTAATAAAACAATGAATGAGTAATCAAGAATAAATTTCAATTTAAACATTTCAGAAGAATATTAATTTCATAAATACAGTTATACAATTTCAGATTCATTAACATTAACATGCATATTATACCATTTAAGTTTAGATTCATCATGAATCAAACTGCAACTATATTAAATAGTAAACATTTCAGAAATGTAGTAGTTTAGAAACAACATGAATTAAACTGAAACTATATCATACATATTATATAATTTCAGTTTAAAAAATACATGAAGAAACATATTATTCATCAAACTAGTGCATACATATCTTATAAATTTATTTGAGGTTCATAAATATAGAGGGAATTAATCTTAAACTATGAGATCAATAATATACTTCAAACTATTTCATAACAACAAGAAGAATTAAAATAAATAAAAAATTATATAAATCCTATATTAAATCTATTTGAAGATAAAAAAACATATTTAAGTTAGAATCACATAAAATGACAGGTTCCGATATCGACCGATGGACGCAAGTCAAGGTCTCGGTATGTAATAGAATAAATGTTACCCTAAAATGAACAGCTTGAGGTTCATCTTCTATTTCCATCATGATCCTCTTGAGTTTCAAAAATATAAATTTCAACAAAAAATTTCTTCAACAACAGCTTGAGGTTCATCTTCTATTTCCATCATGATCCTTCGCATTACATAAAATTTTCTTTTCCTCTTCACCTTGATTCCTTTTACTTTTTTCCTTCATTGTATTCCTTTTTCCTAGAATCCTTCTTGTTTTCTTCTACAACTATTTGATCTTTGAGATTGGCCTCCTCTGTTTCTTTCTTTTTATTTTTTTTGCTTCCTGACTTTTCTGGTTTTTCTGCTCTTCTTCTTTAGCTTTATCACATTTATTGTGCAAGAAATGGTGGCTCAAGGTTATAGACAGTGGAAGGAATTGACTTTGAGGTGTCATTCACCCTTATTGATAGAATTGAAGCAATAAGAATCTTTCTAGCTTATGCATCTTTTAAGAATTTCAAAGTTTATTAAATGGATGTGAAAAGTACATTTTTAAATGGAATTTTAAATGAGGATATGTATGTTGAACAGACACCTGGCTTTCAAGATCAATCATTGCCAAATCATGTGTTTAAACTTGACAAAACTTTATATGGTCTTAAACAAGCTCCTAGAGCTTGGTATGATATTTTAACAAAGTTTTTATTTGATCATGATTTTGTAATTGGTACAGTTTACAAAACTCTATTTAGATTTGTTAAAGATTCTAACATTTTACTTGTTCAAGTATATGTTGATGATATCATATTTGGGTCAACTAACCCCAAATTATGTGAGAAATTATCTAAGTTGATTCAGGACAAATTTGAGATGAGTATGATGGGAGAATTGGATTTCTTCCTAGGTCTTCAAGTTCGTCAACTAGAAGATGATATTTTCATCAACCAAACCAAGTACACAAGGGAGCTGCTAAAAAAGTTTGGAATGGAAAGTTGCTCGGTTGTAGCTACTCCAATGAACTTTTCCAGAAAGATCAACAAGGATGAAGATGGCCAGAGTGTCGACATAACTACTTAAAGAGGGATTATTGGTTCTCTACTTTACCTTACTACTAGCTGACCGGACATTCTATGAGCCTTGGGAGCAGTTGTACAAGCCTTCTGTTTGTCGTCGACATCTGTGGAAGATTTCATGCTAACCCTTAACAATCTCATTATGTTGTTGTTAAGCGTATTTTGAATTATTTAAAGGAAACACAAAATGTGGGACTGTGGTATCCAAAGGATTCCAGTTTCAATTTTATTAGTTATTCTGATGTAGATTATTCAAACTGCAAGATTGATCGGAAGAACACCAATGGGACTTGTCAGTTCCCTAGTGATCGTCTGATTTCTTGGTTCAGTAAGAAGAAAATGTTCATCTCCACGTCTACAGTAGAGGTAGAGTACCTTGCTACAGGCAGTTGCTACTCCCAGCTCTTGTGGGTTCAACAACAGTTGATGGTCTACGGCATTGAGGCGGATGAGTCACCAATTTTTGGCGACAACACTAGTGTCATAGTAATTACATACAATCCGGTGTTGCACTATCGAATTAATAATATCAACATCCAACACCATTTCATTTGGGAGAATGTTAGTCATAAGCATATTCGTCTGGAATATGTCCCAACAGATGATCAAGTGAAAGACGTGTTCATGAAGCCACTCCTTAAGACTAAGTTTTCTTACTTTAGTAATGTTTTGGGTCTTGTATATCTAAATTAAAATTTTATTTAATTAATCATGCACAAATTGAGAGGGAATGTGTTGATTAAAGTGGTTGGACAGACGTATGTAGACGGATGTCTGTATTAGACTAATCAAATTAGTTGTTTAAAAAACCATGCCTATTCCACTCGGTCGGGGCTTAGGATCCTCAATCGGACCTATCAGTCATGGATGAAAAGCCTCGGTCTGGGTGCTAAGGACTCTCGGTCGGGTGCCAAAATTCCCTGTCAGATCTCTTGGTCATAGGTGGTAGTTATCGGTCTTAAGTTCAAGAGTTCTTGATCGGGTGAAAAACTCCTCGGTCCAAACTGAAGAACATCGGTCGGACCTCTCAACTCTAGATAAAGAACACAAGTTGGACCTCTCCAATAGCTTCCTTATACTCCATATACTTGATTGGTACTAAAATAAGAACACTAACTTTTCGTTTGGACCAATTTAAGAACTCAAATATTTCAATTATTTTAAAATTTTTTATTTTGATCAAACATAATTGAGATGGATCAAACATGATCCAAATAGTTGTCCAACATCATTAGAAACAGTTTGGGATGATTTATGGACAACTATTCTCGAGGATTAGCCCAAGAACAACAAACCCAAATTTTTGAATTTTAAAATTCAAGTTTGGGTTTTTTATGTTTAAGGTTGATTGATTGATTGATTCTAACCTAAATAAAAATCTTGGAAATGATCTTAGGATCTATTTCCAATCCTAAAATTCAAAAACCAGACATCATACAAGCTTACGAAAACTGAAATATAAAAATTTTAAATTCAAACTGAAAGTATGAATTAAAGGGTGATTGGAAGCATGTAAATGATTGAAGAACACTCCTTAGACTTTAGGAAAGCTTTTGGGATGACTAGATCCAAGTTTTAGAGCCTTACACATAAATTTCAAAAAAAATCGAAGCTTTTGAGCTTCATTGGAGAATTTTTTATTTCTTCCCATTTAAGGCTTGAGATGTTATTCCTTAGCTTCATAATTGTTGAGGGAGGCTATTTATAGCCTCCCGAAGTCGGTTGAATGAGTCAAGTGGATTGAATTAGCCAAAATCTATTAAAGATGTTTTGACTATTCTTGAATCAACTTGTTGGAATAGGCATGATCACAACCTATTGATGTAGGAGAAATGATCACCGTGGTAGTGTTATATCATTATTATCTTTTAATGTTCATGAAAAATTATATAATTTATATAGTTATTCAAAATCTAACTTACAAAATATATACCTATATAAAAGTATAAAATTGTTTCAACAATTATAAGTGGTTTATCAGCAAAAGTGTTAACATTTCATATTATAGACAAGTGTTCGAATCCCTCTAAAAGAAATAATTATTATAGGTGAGTGTGCGAACATTTATAGTTGAAACGGAAACGAGAATTTTGGTTTGAGCAACGCAAACATTGGTGAAAATATTTAAGAGTTCGTCTATGGAGGAAATGTTGACTTGAGTAATGCAAACATTGGTGATAAAAACCTAAGGTTCTTCCATTGAGGAAAGTCTACTTAGAGTAAAGAAAACATTGGACGTGAATCCCTAAGGTTTGTCCACCCTCAAAATTTGTTATTAAATAATCAAAATCATTATAGATAAAAAAAAATTAAATGAATTGTTTAGCTGATTTTTTAAATATTTTTATTTTTTTAAATAATTATATAATAATAATAAATATTAGACGACAATAGATAATTTATATAATTATTCAAAATCTAACTTACAATATATATATATATACTTACACAAAATTATAAAATTAAATCAAAAATTATAAGAGGTCTATCGGTTAAAGTATTAACATTTGATACTAAATACTAGTGTTTGAATCTCTTTAAAAGAAGTAATTAATATATGTGAGTGCGTAACTAAGGATGACAATTTGAAACCGTCCCCCCGATTATGCCCCGAACACTATAAAACATAGTTAAATATATTAAATCACCAATATATTTATTTACTTACTATATTTTATAAGAGTTGTAAGTTTATTTTTTTATAATAATATAAAATTTTAATATATTAAAATATATATTATATTAAAAAAATCGTTTATATAATATTATTTAATAATTTTTTTTTATTTTTATAATTTTTTTAATTAACAGTGTCATACAGGGATTCTCTGAAACCGAATAAAATTAAATGGAGAAGGGATGGTATAAAAAACCCGAAAAAAAAACGGGATGGGAATGGTAAATATATTCCCCGCCTCGACCCTATAGTCATCCCTATGTGTAACACAAAATTGGTGAGAAAACTTTATGCCTAAGAGTGTAATCAAATGTTTATTTACTTCCACCTAATGAATGTTTTCAATTTATATAATTTTGGGTAGGCTTAAAAAAATAAAAAAATAATTTTAAATAAAACGAGTGGATAAAGGTAAGTTTGTCATGTTTTTTAATAACTAGATAAAAAAAAATATTAAGTTAAATTATAAAGTCAAAATAATCAATATATATATTGCTTAAAATCAACAACCACCATATTAATCCATGTCATTGTGTTTTCTCTCTCTTACTCTCTATTTCTTAATTAAATTTTATTTTTCATTACCATATATATTATATATATATATATATTTTTTATTACCATATATCATCTAAAAAATTATCTATATTAATATAAATAATTTTTTTTTATAAATGCATCTACCTTCATAATTTTTATATTTATTTTATTATATATATAAAAATATTTTTTTTATTATTGCACGTAAACTCATAATTTTATATTTATTTGTTACCTTATATATATATATCATTTTATTTTTTATTATTAATTTTATATAAATACATTTTATCTTTTGTCATACATTTTTTCTCACATCATATAGATATAAATATATATATATATATATTTATTTATATAATTTTTTATGAGTATAAATGATTTTTATGTTAAAATAAAAATTAACTAATTGACAATAAATATTAAATATAAAATAAATATACATACACAAAATAATAAAATTATTTCAACAATCATAAAATCATATATGGTCTAGCGGTTTAAGTGTTCACATTTCATTCTTAAGACCAGTGTTTGAATCTGATAAGATCGGCTTTATCGATAGAGACGGGGGTTTGGCTATTGATGAAGACTTATGAAAAACGGTTTGAAAGAAATCCTGTTAGGGATTTAATTCGCTTTCTATTCTACGCAAACTTGTGTAAACATTTGAAACGGATTCAAAGCGGAATTTTTACTTGGGTTTGAAGGAGAAGATGAAATATGAAAAGATGACAGAAATGAAGAACACAACAGTTTGATTATGGATGTTCGAAGAAACTCTCCTACGTCACCCTTTCTTCCAACCACTATAATATGATTTGAATCAAATATAGTTTATACACACACTTAGCTCACTATTGAACAGAACACTTTCTGTTCAATTACAAGATGAAGAATATCACTCAGCTAAAGGTGTTTTGATTCTAGCTCTCTCTTGATTCACACACATTACAATCAGAAAGCAGCTTCACAGTATGAGTTCAGTAAGCAAGATGATTGAGTAGTTTCTCTCTCTGCAAAATCAGATTGCTTGTTCGTTAGGAAAAATTCATAAGGCCGATTGTCCGTTGTCCTTGGGAAGCCTCCATTGTACACAGCAGCTTCTGAGCATAAGGATCGTGGCCGTACATCACTGGTAGTGCGCCGAATATTCCATCAGGGATGTACCTACAAAACAAGTAATGTGAGGAAAATTCTCTTACGTGGCATTTCTTGATTGGATGCATATATCTGTTGTACTAATATTCACTAGAAAGTGGAGCATGAGTAGGGAATAGCTATAACACGTGGGGGTAGGTAAAATGCTAGATTCAAGTGTAATGCTTAAACTGAGCATTAGACGTATTTCAGTTAGACGGATAGTGAAAATAAGTCTAATGAAATAACACATCTCCTTAAAATAATAACGTTTATTAGACCGCCTGGTCTAATAGAATTAGACTTACGTCTAATTACAATAACCATTAGACTGCACGTCTAATTCCGGTTCTACCTCAGACTTGTTTGAAGGAGTTAGACGCATGTCTAACTTTCACTTTCTATTAGACTACACGTCTAACTCCACTGAGTTAGACTGCACGTCTAATTCCGCATAAATTAGAGTACCCGTCTAATTGCAAATATATTAGACTACACGTCTAACTCCGGTGAGTTAGACTGTACGTCTAATTCCGTACATTCATTAGACTTACGTCTAATTCTTTACATTCATTAGACTACACGTCTAACTCCGATGAGTTAGACTGTACGTCAAATTCTATGCATTAGACTTATGTCTAATTCCGTGTATCTATTAGACCATCCGTCTAATTACACGTCTATTAGACTATACGTCTAACTCCGATGAGTTAGACTGTACGTCTAATTCTATGCATTCATTAGACTACACGTCTAACTTCGATGAGTTAGACTGTACGTCTAATTCTATGCATTCATTGCAAAAATCGGTCTAATGACCCTCATTAGAGCTAAGTCTTATGAAATATTGTTTCAATACACCTGCATAAAACTCATAAGTTATTTCATCATCAAAATCTCAATGGTTAAATTATTTCAACATTTAGTCAAAATAATTTGACCCAACAATTTCCCCCTTTTTGATGAAGAAATTGCTAACCTGCATACATATACCAAAACATGCATTCATCATATAAATAAACAAAGCTCTTGGTCTCTTACATCATTCATCCAAAAACCAGTATTCGAAAAATCATCAAAGACAATTGTTCAGTAGAGTTAAATAAATTAAAAGAAGAGATATCATGGTTCTTCCCTTTTAACTCGAGGGTCAGTTGGACTCATTTCTTGACCAGGAAGCATGTTGAAGAAGGGACGATAGCCGCGACCACCACGATCGCCTGTACTTGATCTTCCACCTCGTTCACCACCACTGGCATGTCCACCTTGATCAACATTGGATAGCCTACTCCGGCCACCACCATTTCGACCTCCACGCTCACCACCGCTTCGACCTCCACCTCTCTTGGTTGGTCTAGGATTGTCATCGATGCTTGGAGCTCGCCTGGATCTAGTGCCAGTTGATACACCATCGTTTGTTCTGCTTGACTCACCTTGAGCTGGTTGAGGTTGAGCACATTCAGCATTGGCCATTGTATTCTCCTTTGCTTGAAACTTCCTAGAAATGGAGTCAGCAAATTCTTGACGTTCATTATCATTCCTACTCGAACACCCCTGAATTTCCACCATCTGATTCTTCACCAGACTGAATTCTTCCAAGGTTTCCTTGTGGCGTTCATCATTAATTTGCCTTTCAATATCAAATAATTCGGTTTGACGATTGACAAGTTGCTTTTCAAACTTTGAGAAGATTACATTGGCGATATGAGTCTCATATGTGTTCTTCTTCAAAGTGTTATCCAGCTCAGTGAGAACCCTGAAAATCTTGTTAAAGCTCTCTCTTTCTTCTTCCTTTGAGATCATGGCGTGTGACATGGTCTTCTGAATCGATGATAGCATAGACCTCATAGATCTTAACACTTTGTTTCCTCCGGCAGATGACACTTCATGATACGAGATTTCTTCAGATTCTGCTGCCATGCTTTGAAAAGTCTCAAAGTTTGTATGAATCTACAAGAATTGCTCCGACTGATTAATTTCAGCATTTCTAGAAGCTTTTTCTCGTTCTTCTTCTTCAATTTCTTCTTCAGCTCTCTGAAATATTTCAAGTAGATTTCCAGAGTAGTGAATAGGATTATTGATGTTTTCGTGAACATTTCCCATAATGGTGTCGGGAAATAGACGGGGCTTGACAAAAGTTGCTTGTTGATCCTGTTCCTCCTCAGATGAGGAACTCTCTTCTTCATCGACCTTCTCTTTAGAGGGTTCCCCCTCAGTTCTGGCAGTTTCTTGTTGAGTATCCTCGGCCAATTTCTCTTGAACAACCTCTGTTCTCGCAACAGGGGTTAACATCACATCTTCTTCAATAGGTGCTTGAACAACCTCCTCAATAACTTCTTCTAGAAGAGATTCTTCTTAATTTACCTCAAGAGCTTGTTCAGGCTCTTGGACAATCACATCTTCTTCTTCAGACATTCTTGAATAGGTTGATCTAGAACGCGTCTCTCTTCGACATAAAGATTCCCGAATTCGATCAAGAGAGCCGCATCTAGCTCATCAGCATCATTATCAGCATCTGGGATGTGCAAAGCTTCTTCTTCATTGAGAGGTTATGTGCCAGAGCAATCAGCGCCATGAATGTGTCGAGAAGCAACAGAGACATAACTGTCCAGGATATCGTTCAGCTTCTTCAATACCTTTATTTCAACATCAGATCCTTTCACATCAGGATTGAAATTAGCTTTCCTGGCTTCGAAGATTGGAAAAAGAGATTTTCCAAATATGCACGCTTCCACTAGATCTTTTCTTTTCAGAGCCTCACCAACTTCTGAAGTTCTTGCTCATTTCAGAACTTTCTTCTCGTTTGCCACCCTCTTCTTCCATTCTTTAGTTATAGCAGAGTTTGACAAAGAATCGTTGTACTTGGAAAACAGTCTCTCCATGGACCAAGATTCATAAATTTCCATTTTCTCAGCAGTAAGAACTTTAACTTGCTCTAAAATGAGGGCAACGATCCCTGTTGCCTCCGATACCTTTTCAGGAGCTTGAATTGCAATAGATTTACCTTTTCCAACAACCTCTACGGGTTTTGGAGCAGGTCTTGGTTCACCGATCACGATTCCATCTGCCCGTTTTCTGTAACGAATCAGTTCAAATGCTGATTGAGGTTTCTTATAGAGCTTAGCAGGAAGCTCTATACGAACAACTTTCCCAGCTATCAATGAATCTTTAGGAACTTGAATGATGGGTTCACCAGCAACAAGGGTAAGAACAACACCTTGTTCTGGTTGAGATGACTCTGTAGCACCGACAGCTACACGATCAGTTTGAACGATAGGAGACTCAATCCTATCAACAAGTTCATCATTTGGACCGACTGACTCAACAGCAGGCCCTTCAGCAGATTCTCTCAAAGGAGAAAATATAGATTTAGCTTGTTCCACTACGGGAACATCAAATTTAGGCACAGCGGCCAAAGATTTGGAAGACTTTACCTTTGCAGATTTAGACGCGCGGGGCGCCTTTGTCTTCTTCTCCTTTGAGGCACAGGACCTCGAAGGTTTCCTCAAAAAGGTTGAGGGAGTGGATAATGAGGACATTGGAGTTGCAGCAAGTACGCCTGGACCTTGCTTCAACCTTGAATCAACAGATTCAGAGTCTTTCTTGTTTGGACTTTTCAGACTGGAGGAACTTGCCTCCGATTCATTCACCGTTTTAGTTCTCTTTTCCCCTGTTGACAGAATAGAAGTAGAGGTCTTGGATCGGGTCGAAGGTTTTCCACCGGTCTGGTAACTCGAAGCACCAGATGCAGATTCAAGGTTGCTCTTCAACCTCATAAGCGTGTTAGCCACCGTAAGAGCAGTAAATACACTTGGAGAGTTGATCGGCACTGGTTCACCGAAAGGAACCCCCAAATACTTCAACAAATGACTCAGTTGAGCCGCATATGTTATGCTTTCCTTGTTCGTCTGACAGATAGAATAGCACAAGTTCTGGAAGAGGGTATGAGCCCAGTTTACCTGGATCCTTTTTGAGATAGCACACATATAGTCAAAACGGTCTTGACTATATAGATGGAAAGAGCCAGATTTCCCTTGCAGTGCCTTTGCCATCATGTCGTTCAAAAGAATAAAATGCGGTTTGAATACCTTTTTGAATCCATTCACATGGACCTTCGAACCGTCTGCAGGAAAATTTGTCTTCATCTCCTCCATGATTTCTGAAGAGAGAACCAAGTCGAATAAGTGTCCCTCCATAGTAAGTTCAAAAAACTCCGCCTAAACTGCTTCGTCGAAATAGAACTCCATTCCATTGGCGGTTGTTACGATGGATTCACCCACCATAGTTGTCGTTTTGAAGAACTTGCGAACTTCGTTTTCGTAGAAAATGAACGGTCCTCCTAGATACTTTCTTAACCAAGAATATTCTAGGGTTTGGAACATCTTCACCACCTCCGGTTGATCAAACGTGTACACCGATGGAAAATCCACCTGCAAAGTACAGTGATCGAGAGTGATTTTCTTCACCATTTTCAAAAGTATATGAACCGACACAAGATTTCAGACAGATTTAGTGAGAGAAATGCAAAAAAAACTAGGGTTCTTATGAATTTTGAAGGATTGAAAGCTTTCAAATTCATGCAGTAATGTCCTTATATAGATGGAAGAGGGAAATACAGAATAACTGTCTATTCTAGGGGTATGGCCCATTAATAAATGTTAGACGTCATGTTTCAAGAAGTCATCATTAAAAATGAGGGTATATGAGTCATTTTCTCTAAACTTGATACACATGTGTCTTCATGTTATTAAGAGATAAATGTTTGATGTTTTAAGCGGGAAAAACAGAATGCTCTCAACATGGGATAGCTGTCCTTGATCAGTCTAATCGGCACGTAGTTAGACGTTTTTCTTACTCCACAAATCCATATAACACAACGTCTATTGGACGGATGAATCTATTAGACGCATACGTCTAATTCCATGTTTATAAAAATCCGTCTAATGTTTATTAGACGTGTACGTCTAATTCCGCATAAACACCACGTGTTAGACGTGTGTTTGATTAAGCGTGAGCAACCACTTGCTCATGACGTAAAAACGTCTAACGTCTATTAGACGTGTCCGTCTAATCGCGTAGGTATAACACCTCAACATATAGACTTAGATGTATAGATTATGAGCAAAAATACGTCTAAGTACACACTGTTTCTTTTAGCAACCATTGTCTAATTAGATCGATTAAGGATATTCGTCTAGAGAGTATCTTTACTTCCAAAGTATTTTTTCCTCTCATTATGAATATGGACATTAGAGTTTAATAAAC